>NC_051116.1:4772018-5072018 GCF_014839805.1 Manduca sexta | reverse complement strand
CTACGGCTAAAAAAGGTTTTTTTAGCCTTAATAATAAGTTTGTTTTTAATGTCTAACATTCGCGTAATCATGAAGTCATTATACTAGAATTGTACTACAGTACTGTACGAAATGTTTTCCTTATACAATTAAGCATTGTTTCCCACGTAAGCTCCTTCAGGTAATGATATATTTCTAGTGGTCTTTGTGCTGCGATTGCACTGAATATTTTACAAGTGCTAGTTCGGTTACCTGGCTTCATGCTAAAGTGGATTGTGTAGACTATTTGAAGCAGAATTCAAGTGGATCGACTACGTTAAAGGAAAAATCCTGTGTAAAAGACAATTTGAGCTAAAAATCCGTTTTACTAAAGCGTAAATTTGAATGTACAAAGTTGGAATGGGAATTATTATTTGTTAAGTTTAATGATCTTAATGATTTATGTTTACGCGAATGTTGGATATTAAAATAAAAAAAGATACTATGATATACAGTATACTGTGTGTTCATTCTGTGTAGATCGGACTTTCCAGAGATAAAAAAAATGTATACTTGTGAAATGTATGTAGATATTGTAACATTGACTTGCAGGCTGCAGTCTTCGAAACGTCGGGAGAAATTAACAATATAAATAACCACGACAAAATCCGAAAATAATTTAATTTCAATGATTTTGTGTGTTTTCTAAAATTGTCAAAAACAATTACATTTTCTAGAGTTGTTAAATTTTGAAAACATTATCAAATAATATTTACATTTTAACATAAAACAATAGCTCATAACATTGAAAAATAAAATCGCGTAAATCCTGAAACATCTAAAGCATTTCAGAAATGTACCCCGAGCTTCATTCGAGAAGGTAGCAATAATTTAGCGGGTTTTTTCACTGTGCGCCCACCTGAAGCGGGCACAAAGAGGTATATTAAAAAATTAACCGTTTTCATTATAAAGGATGTATACTGAAAAGCTTCGCATGGGGTTAAAGTGTGTTATACAAAAGGGTAGTGAGGAGACCTTTATGTTGTCGATTCACTGCTTTTGTAATATTTATTCTGCTGCTTATATAAAATAAACTTGGCCACTATAAGTATTGAGTAGATGGGAAATCTAAATAAGGTCAACCGAATTTAAATACTAATTTATAATAATAATAATATCAGCCCTGTATTATATACTGTCCCACTGTTGGGTACGGGCCTCAACTACTACTGAGAGGGATTAGGAATTAGTCCACCACGCTGGCCTAGTGCGGATTGGTAGACTTTACACACCTACGAAATTCCTATAGAGAACTTCTCTGGTCTGCAGGTTTCCTCACGATGTTTTCCTTTACCGTTAAAGCGAGTGATAATTCACAAAGAAAATACACATATTTTTTTAGAAAAGTCAGAGGTGTGTGCCCTTGGGATTTAAACCTACGGACATCGCCTCGGCAGCTTGTTCCACAACCAACTAGGCTATCACCGCTTAAACTACAAAAAGAACTAATGATGAAACTGAACTATTTACTACAGTGGCTTGAAGGTCAGCAAATCTCAGGGAACGTTAAACTGTTTTCAATCCGCTTTAACAAACAGAAAGATATGAATAAATTGGAAATATTAACTGTACTATACTTAAAAACCTGTAGATTATAGTAAGAAAGAAGAATCAAAGCATAATTCAAATCACTGTAACACAATCAACCAGCCTTTCCCAAACTCGTTAGCAATAAAAGTTTAGTCACAGAATGTAGATATACGACAGGAACGTGTTAAAATAAAAGGTAAACATAGTGCATTGAAGTGCGCGACATTTCGCATTCGCCACGTTGTCTGTTTGCAAGCATTTCAATTTAATACAGAACAAACTGCGATTCAACGGATCCGGGTTTTAAAGTTATAGTCCTATTGGCTCTGTTTGCCAAGTTGATAGCAAAATGCTTGTCTTGATAGTATAGGTAGTTCAATGTCAAATGGTAATGAAGATTTAGAATGTAATCTTACTTGTCTAACCTTGAATGAATGAATGAATCCCTCCTAGCCGAATTTCGGCCACGGCGGCCAATCTCAACGGAGATCAGCCAGGTACGCAGGAGATATTATAGTGCACAAGTGTGCGCAATACACAGGTGCACTCTCTGTTCCTTCACTCTCATAGTACGGTGAGACGGCAATCCGACATGACCGGAGAGAGATCAGGCGCAGTACCAACGGCTTTACGTACTTTCCGAGGCACGGGGGTATCACACCGCCAACTTCCTGACTCCGAGCTGCGACTGAGTAATTTTTAAGATGGAAAAACCCAGTCACAATTATTTTGGCCCGACCCGGGATTCGAACCCAGGACCTCAGCGGAAATCGTACTTGTACCGTGTACACTTACAACTACGCCACCGAGGCAGTCTAACCTTATACATATAAATTCGAAAGTTTGTAAATAAATATGTCTAAACATATCATCAACATATCATATATCACATATATGTTGGAATAATTAAAAAAGAAAAAGTAGTAGTTGTAAGAAAATAGTAGATTAAAAAAAATATATATATAATTAATTTTCGTTATTCTCCTTGCAACCCTTTACGTTGTTAGCTGTCAGTGTCATATTTGTTCTTATGTCAGTAAGTTGTCAAAATTAGTAGTTTTTACGATGAAAGACGATAAGATTTTTGTTTTGTACGAATTCTAATTTTAAAAATTACGTTTTTGGAAGAAAGTGTAGTCGGATAGTAAATTTGGATGAAATTAAGTACTCGGGTAGACCATGTACTGGATTAACATATTGGCAATTTATCTCGGGAATTTGTACCCGTGAAAAATAATGGAATTTTATGAATAAATGACGCTATGACACATTGTTTTAGAGACTTTTATACCCTGAAAAACTTAAAATGGGTGTAGGGCGTAGACGATTTATTTTTATTATAAGGAATGTAGTTTTTGGAATTACATTTTTTTGTTAGAGGCTCAGGGTCTGCTAATTACCTTGTTCGTTCATTCTTATTTGGTCTAAATGGAGAAAGGTTTGCGCTTCTTTCTAAGGACAGAACCACTTTCTAAAAGCATTTATTTACATTATTAACCATAATATTTCTAGATCAATTAGGCCAAATATAAATTTAGTTGTCGAAATTTAACCATCGAATTTAATATATTTGTAACTTATACACATAGATTTAATTTCTGCGCTCCTTGTCTATCACTACATAGTATAAAACAAAGTCGTTTTCTCTGTCCCTACGTATGCTTAAATCTTTAAAACTTCGCAACGGATTTTGATGCGGTTTTTTTTAATAGATAGAGTGATTCAAGAGGAAGGTTTATATGTATAATAATAACATCCATTAAATAGTGGAGAAATAATGTTATTTTGTTATGTTATACCCGTGCGAAGCCAGAGCGGCCCGCTATGTTTTTATATACAACGTTCACAGTTTTTCTGTAGTGTATTTAGTATCAGCATTGCACCCGTGCGAAGCCGGGGCGGGTCGCTAGTATGAACTAATCCTAATTATACTAAATCTCACACCCCTCCGTGCTTGAATGTGATTAAAAGGGTTACAAAGTTTTTTTTCGCAATGCTAATTTTAGGGCTAAATGAGGTTTTGCTTTTTCTAAGCAATGTTATAAACTACTAATGAAATATTTGCAATCAACCCGCTATCAAACACCCCCACTACTCTCGTCCCCATACCTAACTACCTATTGTAAAATTTATGACATTATCTAAGGTCAGGTGGGGCAAGTGCGCCGACGGGGTAAGTGCACCTACCCTAAAAAAATCGAAAACTATTGATGTTATACAATTACCGCAATCTTACATCTATGCTACTAACTGAAATACAGTTCCACTAAAAAACATAAATGGCTATGTTCATTTTAATACGATTTATTCGCCATTTTATTTTAAGTGTCATTTAGACCTGTAAACCGAGATGAGACCCTGAAAGATAACATCAAATATTTCAAGATATTTAACATATTTCTGTAAACCAGTAAGGTGAATACATAGTTTAAACCTTTTATTTTAACTTCCTGCCTGAATTTTATTTATATATACTAAAATAAAGGATTTTTTAGCAATGCGAAAAAATGTACCTAAAATTGTCGAGTAGGGCAAGTGCGCCACAGTTAATAGTCGTATGGCGCACTTGCCCCTGATCCATATATAACCAACCTTTTTGAGAATAAGTTTTACTAATATGAATTATTATTATTAAAATGTTATACTTAACAGCAGAATTTTTGTACTCAAGGTATTTTGTTTTGAGCCGACTTAAATAAAAGGGCGTATTAGTTAATTCGTTTTTACAAAAGAAAAACTGAAATACCTTGGTCTAGAGCAACTTTACGTGAATAGGTTGCAACTGTTCGATCAGGCACGTTATCTGGATATAATGCAGCTAAAACATATCAAATGTCATAAGGCCAAATTCTAAGTAATTGAGTTATAACGCATTCAAAATTGTTAATTCCTACATTTTTGTATGTTTTTTTTTAGTTTTTAGAAATAAAATGGATTTTATATTAGGGTTACCATTTTTTTATTCCAACATATCCGCACACAAAACTCTAACCTAGCAAAAAATTATATATAAAAAAAAATCTAAAATGTTTTCAAGCCCTGATTTACATATATATGGCGCACTTACCCCGAATTTGATTTGACAGCCATAGTTTGTTATAATATTGAGTGATTAAAAATTATCCAAGAGCAATGCGAGTAAAACTTATTTCTCTATGGACTAAAGTGAGTGTTTTCTTTATAATGTTTCATATTGGCGTTTTTATGACACAGGCGCACTTACCCCATTTCCGGAGGCAAGTGCGCCTACTACCATTTTTTTTTACTTTGAGCAAAATATTATTAATTTATTGTCCGATTTCCTTAAATGGCTATAGGTTGTTATCACAAAATACCAAATATTCTTAAATTAATAAAATTACATTGTTAAGTCAGCACAAAAAGAAATTATTTTGCATTGAATCCAGCTATGAAAATTTTATGGCGCACTTCCCCCGACTGACCTTATCTCTGTATCTATATATATATCACGTTATATATATATATATATATATATAACGTGAACGGCTGGACCGATTTCACTATTTTTTTGTTGTTGACAGGACATCGTCTGTCGGGTCGACTAGTTAAACAATAAGTACCAATCTATTTAGGTATTTGGAATGTTTAAAATTGTTTTACCAAATATTTTGCCGATGCTTGCTAGGTTAATATTTAGATTAATAATATCGATAACATAACTAGCAGCAGTCACATCACTATCGTAGGCTAGTTCGTTGTACGTAATTACATTAGTCCCACTGGATCGCGCGGAATGTTGAAAGAACCTTAGTTAAATATTATCAAAATGTATGGCTATTGTTTATAATTTTATTATGTTTCAGTTGGCTAATTTATTTAAATACCTGTTATAATTGACATATATTCTATAGAAACGAACGATACGTGCTAGATTCCGCGTTCCGAACATTCACTGTGTTTAATGACTTGAACTGCAATCCATTCAAACTGACAATATTGACAGCTTGAGGTTGTATACGGAGTGGCGCTCATGAAATAAGAACTCGAGTCTAAGCGTAAATCTGGGCTTGAATAAAAAATACTAGTCAAATAAGTACAATTATTAATTTTGTGGTTGAAGTGAATAAATAGGTTATCACAGTAACGTTTTGGTTGCCATTTTAGTTCAGATTTTGAACAAATACTTTATATGGTCGTTTGAGTCTATAGAATGTACGTCAATGCAAAAAGACGGATTAGCCCCTAAAGACGGAATAAGCCCCCTAACCTTACTTTTTCGTTATACGTAAAAGTTGACATAAGTAATAAAATTTTTATGAATAGTTTTGTGCAGCACGAACTATTCCAAGTCGCTCGGCGCTCTAAGAGCAATGCACCGAATTTCTCTGAACTGAATTCATAATGAAGTTTCTTTAGCAAAGTCACCGACGTTGCTCGCATCAATATACTAGAGTGAAGAGGCTATGTGTGGATATTATTTTTCATTCGGCCACCGCAAAAAGACCCTACAGGACTTTTTATTTACTTTGAATGATGGGACGAGCTTGCCTAATGGCAAGCGATACGTTCGCCCATAAGCAGTAATAACACCATCCAACACCTTGAATTATAAAATACTAGCGGACCCGATAAACAATGTCCTGTCAACCATGAATTGCCAGCGCGTATTCTGTCAATCACTGAAATTAACTTTTCTTAAATTTTCTAACGTTCCGCTCAACGTCCTTAATTTTTTCTTTCATAAGATCCTTCTCTTGACAATAACAAACAACAAAAAAAAAATGTGATATCGGTCCAGCCGTTCACGCGTGATGGCGTGATCAAGGGGAATAGGGATTCATTTTTTAGATTAAATAGATTGTTTGGTATTATACTGCGCTCGCCATCCTGAGACATGCGATGTTAAGTCTTATTATGTCCAGTAGTTAGCACTTGGTGGTAAGTGGAGTGGGGTCCAATAGAATTACGACTGACGAGAGATGATTATTCCTCGACAGTCACAATTAACCCAATACACAAGTTCTCACACAAGTTACTTTGCAATTTGAAGTTGTGGGAAGTGTTTACGGGCTTACTATACCGGGATACTGGAGCTCTTGGTTAATTGCTAAAAAGAAATTCTACGCTCACATCAAACTGACTGCACCTGATGGTAAGTGGAGTGGGGTCCGATAGAATGCCGACTGACGAGAAATGATTACCTCTCGACAGTCGACACAATTATGCCGGCCTGTTGGATACACAGGCTGATCCCGGAACGCGACACTTACGTGGCCTACTAAGGCGGGCTTTAATATCTTGTACGGTAGTCGCTATCCGAGCAGATATAAATCATACGACCAGCAATGTTTCATTTATGTTTTAATATTTCACCTCAGCGGCGATAGCCTAGTCGGGTGTGGAACGGACTGCCAAGACGCATGTCCGCAGGTTCAAATCCCAAGGGCACACACCTCTGACTTTTCTAAAATCAAGTGTGTATCCTTTGTGAATTTGTCGTTCGCTTTAACGATAAAGGAAAACATCGTGAGGAAACCTACACATCTGAAAAGTTCTCTATAGGCATTTCGAAGGCGTGTGAAGTCTATCAATCCGCACTAGGCCAGCGTAGTGGACTAAGGCCTAATCCCTCTCAGTAGTAGAGGAGGCCCGTGCTCAGCAGTGGGCAAGTATATAATACAGGGCTGATATTATTATTATTATTTCACCTCACACACTCGTATCTTACCTGTTTAAGAATCCACATTCGCAGGAACCCACACTGCTCGGGTCAGTGAGCATTTATTATTAAAACTACATAGTAAAGTTTAAGTTTTACGCTTCGCCCAACTACTGAGCCGTTTGGAGGTACAGGGACGCATTTAGCGGGAGGGAAAAGGTGCTTGACCCCCCAATTGGATATTGGGGTAATAGGTATAGGTGTTTTTTATATATTGTAATAAATGATTGGCGGATAGTTATATTATATTTGTAATGGATTCATGTATATTGATTGATAATTCACTAACATTTATAATGCCAAAATAATCATCGATATTAAATTATCGCCATTTTGCGCAAGTTATATATTGTACGTATCTTGTTAATTGTCCTTATTAATTGAAGACATAGCTTAAAGTTTGTATTTTTGCCCCAAAAGTTAATAGAAATTGTACTATTTTGGAATTATATGATAAATGAAATTTGGATAGCCATTAGCTGCACTACCTTTGCCTTTGATAATTGGTATATTTTTAACAGACCGACATAATTGTGTCAACTGGCGATTTTTAACCATTTCTCTATAGACACTCTATCTAGACGCCACTCCACTTGGAAATGCAGGGGAGTAATCATTCTAACTTATTTAAAAAGCAAGTTTGTATTAGCATGTAAAAGCCCCCGTTGGAAATATCCCAAATTCGTCCCCTTCAAGGCTCCTTCCATATCCTAATGCTATAAAGCCGAGTACAACTCCAAACCAACTTGTTAAGTGTCTTCAACTGAGAAATGCGTTTGCTTTCATCTCCCAGCCATTGTGATTTGGACCTTCCTCCTCATGAATAAGGTTGTATATAACAAGTTAAGTGACCATTAAAGGTATAGCTCTTTGTGACGTAGCAAGGTTGACTCGCGTAGCTTGATTGGGTTTGGAAATTTCTACCGATTGTTCTAGAAACTACGAAGAAAGCCGTATTAGAATTACATGTATTTTTTTCAAAATTGTACTGATTTTATGGCATGTGTCAATAGTTTTTGAAAATAGTATATAAAGTCTGAAAACATTATGACATTTTGAAACTAAATGACGAGTTACTCGGTCGCCTGATTTTAATAGTTAAGGTGGGTTATAAACTGTATTCAGTAGCAACACCAGTAAATACAGCCTGGGAAGCGAATCGGGACCATTAAATAGAGCTGGTGTTGGGGAGAGGCGAACCGGGTAACCGCCCAAGACCTCACGCTTGCAGGGGCCTCTCGTGGTGTTTTAGAGGACCTTTTTTACAACCTAACTGACGAAACTGTTAAAACCGGGGATCTTTTTTTGCTACGCCCGGAGCCTCGCTTTCGCCAGGGCCTCGCGTCGTTTAAGGTCCCCATTGCCATTAAGTAGTTAGTAGCACAAAGCACTCTGTGGCATACAATGGTATCAAAAAAATATAGATTTGTCAAACCATATACAAGCAGAATTCTCAAAATTTTCACATTGGGATTTTTGGCAATAGCAGTCATTACGAGCTAAGAACATGTTGTATTTTTTGTTCGGACTGGTTAACTAGGTCAATTGTCAATTTGAAATGTCAAAAAGGTATGCGGTCACTTTTTTCGTTTGATTTGTTAGGTTCTAATAATGATACCAGCCCTGTATTATATACTGTCCCACTGCTGGGTTCTTCTACCACTGAGAGGGATTGACATTAAATGTTAATAAGACTTAACAGCTCATGTCTCAGGATGGTGAGCGCAGAGGAATACCAAGCAATACTTTGTAATTTAATGTGTTGGATGGTATTTCTATTATATATGGACAGTCGTATCGCTTATCACCAGGCGAACAGCAAGCTTGTCTCGATGTTCAAAGAAATAAAAGAGAGAAAAATTAGGTCTTATCCCACCACGGTGGCCTAATACGGATTGGAAGACTTCACTTACCCTCAAAATTTTTGGCGAATTTCTCAAGGATGCAGGTTCTCTCACGATGTTTTCCTTCACCGTTAAAGCAAACGATAATTCACCAAATTTACACATAACTTTAAAAAAGTTTGAGGTGCTCTTGGATCTTAAAACAGCGGACATACGTCTCGGCAGTCCGTTCCGCTCCCAACTAGGCTATTGCCACTCCAAAATAAATTCTTAATACCACTAAAATACAATTAACCCTAAACCAATAATTTGTAAACGATAAATTGGTACCAAATACCCATGTCCCAAGCCAGCCTAGCGTAACTAACGGGTCACAATTAAAACGTGAAATTTTGGGTATCACCAAAACCTATATTGCTTCGGTAACTGAGTTTAGCCTCTAATTAATTAATTGTTACAATAGTTTGTCTTTTGTTAATTGAGGGTCAATTGGGATGTTGGGTTTTTAGAGGTGGTAATGTATTAATGTTCATATTTATTTATTTATTAACACTTTGCACAAATGGTATACAGGCGGACTTAATGCCATGGGCATTCTCTCGCAGTCAACCTTGGGGTGGTGTAGAGAGGACGGAGGTAGGTGTATAATAAAAGAAAGTGAAAAACAAATAAGAAGAGTAATAATAAACAAATGTAATATTTAATGTCTTTAGTTTATATGTTGTGTATTGGGGATTCACGACGTATTCTTTGGTAAGCTTTTTGTTTCGATATATCTTTGGCTTCATAAATACTTAGGCTTTGATCGACATATCTTGGTTTTTACTGGCACCCATTTATCCGACGTCTTGCAGGATTGAACTCCAAGCAAATCGTGTTAAAAATACATTTAAGTGTTGATTTGAGTCGAACTTAGAGAATAAATTCTGTTCTTATTTATTATCTTTCTTTCTTTTTCTTAAATATTTAATACGTGCTGTCTCCTTAGATGTAAGATGCACATTGTTTCATACCATATTTGATATTTATGTTAAGCGCTAATTTATTTATGTGTAATCTTTTTTGGAGAACTTATAATCAATAAATAAATGAAACAAAAAAAAATTGATTTCGGCTTCCTACAAATACCATTCCAGTTCAACCTATTTCATTCGTAGACATACATAGTCCCAGAAGAGCTGTATTCACAAATTTTCTAGAAAATAATAGAAGAATTCCATCAATACCAACCTCCGTCCATTTATACCGCAAACAAAAGTCCACATACTACCACTACTACTACAATTTCCAAATTATCATTAAAACCTGTAACAAAATCCCGTCACTCAATTTTAACAGCATAATCTCTTTCATTGGTTTTAATACGGAAATGCACGGCGAATTTCGGGACGCGTCCGAGAGCCAAATTAATTAATATTGAATTATGAAAACAAATGAATTAATTAATGCGGGCACATCCATTGGGTTGCGTGTTTTTTGTGTTGTGGCAGTTGATTTGCTTTACCTGGAGTTGATGGGGGACTTTGATGGAGAATATTTCAATATTTAAATATCGCATTATTATATAGAGACTAGCTGACCCGACAGACGTTGTCCTGTCTTAACTATGTATGCACGCGCGTATTCTGTCGATCGCTGACAGTTATTTCAAACAATTGACAGTTATGTAAGATTAATATTGTCGTTAAGTTTTCTTAAATTATCTAATTTTCCGCGGAATTTTTTAAATATTTTCTTTCATAAGAACCTTCTCTTGACAATAACAAACACAAGAAAAAATTGTGAAATCGGTCCAGTCCTTCACGCGTGATGGCGTGACCAAGAGAAATAGGGATTCATTTTATATATCCAGATAGATAGATAGAAAAACCAAAAGGAAGAACCGATAATGGTCGACCGCACCGAACCTTCAGATGTCAGATATCTGACATTCTTATGTTCAAAACTCAAGGGCACAAACCTATGACATTTCTAAAATCATATGTGTATTCTTTATGAATTATCGCTTGATTTAACAGTGAAGGAAAACATCGTGAGGAAACCTGTATATCTTATAAGTTGTCCATAAGAATTTTGAGGGTATGTGAAGTTTACTAACCCGCACTAGGCCAGCGTGGTGGACTAAGGCTCAATCTCTCTCTGTGGAAGATAAGGCACATGTCCAGCAGAGGGACAGTAAGTATATAATACAGGGCTGATATTGTTGTTTATATTATAGCTTACGATATAGATGGCGCTGGTGTCTTTTGAAGAGTTTTTAGCGAGAAAGCTTTAACACGTGATCGAAGCCGCGGGCAATACCTAGTTTGATATAATGTCTTGAGAAAAAAAGCCTTGACAGGCAGACAGACCGATAACAAAGTGATCCATAGGTTCATAATATTACTTACTGTAATAAAGTACAATTTGATTCAATAATACCCAGATTGTTTTAATAATAAATAAACAGTATTAAAGACTTCTCAGTTTTCAAACTAAGTAATATCCAGCAAACAGCGCGACGATATGAATTGGCGCATTCGTATTTCATTAAATTTATTATTGAATTTCTTTCATTTATAATAATTTGATGTTTAAATTAAAACTATATTATTAAAATATATGGCACTTTTGAGCAATCGTATGACGCAACGATTAAGATCATTTTTTAATTGTGCACATTTTGATAGTTTGTTTTACGTTTTTCGGTTTCAATGTAAAGGAATATTACTTGTAATATTGTATATATTGTCGGCACTAAACTGCGCCATAATAAATTTGAATTCGACAAAAAATCTTACACATAATTTAACGACAAAAGTCGATGCAGTCTATCGTGAGAATAGGCCTTTTATTTAAATTTCGAATCCGACCCGTTTTACCTCTGACCGTCGTGTCGTGGCGCACGTCCGTTTGATGCCACCTCCTTTGTTGGTTGCGATAAAAAAAATTGACAATCGACTAAAATACTGGCAGCTACCGTCTATGGATTTATTCTTTTGTTCTTTGTTTTGATATTTTATGGCCTTGATGTTGTGGCTATTCTTTTATGTGAATCTTTACACGACGTTGAATTTGAATTTGGAATGTTTTACATTAGATGTCTACATGGTATCGCTCTTTCTAGTGTTTGATAAAATCTTATTTAAATTAGGAGTTACGTCAGAAATGTAGATTAAAACTATATTTAGCATAATAAATTATATTTTTAAATATTATAGTTTTTTAGGAATTACCTAGAGTAGCATTGTTAGATTTTTTTACACAATTGAATTAGACGACAGTTCATTTTAATAAGTGCCTGCTATAAAACAATAGCAATATTACAGATAAACGAAGTCTTGGATTAACTTGTTTCCTATTTTATCCTTTCTTTTCTTTATTCTTTCTTTGGATTAACTTGTTTCCTATTTTAGACTTTCATTCGACTTATTTTGCTCAAGCTTCCTTTTTGCTAGTAGTAGAATATTTGTATCCGCCTGGATAGCAACCACCATACATAAGATGTAAACCCGTCATAATAGCCGACGTAGGTGAGTCGCGTTCCGGGATCGGCCTGTTTATTATTAAATGACGAGAAATAATCATCTCTCGTCTCCACTTTGGTTATCATCAGGTATTATAAGGTCACTTTGCAGTGCTCGTATGAAAAGGTAAATTTAAACGAAATAAAACCTTATTAGGACCCTGTAAAGTCTCTTAGTGTGTATTGCCGGTAGTCCATACATAATTAAGTACTAGGTACCAATCAACCGCTAAGTGCGTGTAATCGATACATCGTATCAGACATTCACGAGTGATTGGGGCATGCATTTATAAACCCGTCTGTAACTAGAGTTCTGATTTTGAATTCTTTTGATGAATTGAATTTCGAATGCGTTTAGGCGATTTATTCGATAATTTTTATTATCATTTTTGTTTTTTTTCCCGTTTCTCACTAAAGTTGCGATTTTGAATTATTTTTATGAATTGAATTTCGAATGCGTTTAGGCGGTTTAATCGATAAATTTTTATTAATAATTTTCTATATTTTTAAAAAGGAAATTACACATTTAGCCGAATTGTTAATATTGTATTTACAACGATAATACTGTCGCGTTGTCCGTTAGCAGTAAGCATTTTGCATTGTGTTCGATGTAGATCAAAGATGGTCTCGTATTAAAATCAATATGTTTCCTTAGAATCCTTTATTTTAACATGATTTTCATTATTTATTTATTTACTTTACACTTTATATACACAAATGTTTAAAGGCAGACATCATGCCGAGGGCATTCTCTACCAGTCAACCTTTAGGATGCAGAGATGAAAACAACGATAAATTAATTATTCGAACACTGAAGTCGTAAACCAACTCATACGCCTTTTACATGCAAATAAATTACAATCACAATTGTGACCCTAATCAACCACTACGATTATAAAACCGGTAACAAAGAGTAGGAAGTAAAAACTATGACTTGACTGTGTCGGGTAAAGGTCCTCAGCTCATAAACGTCGCTCGCGTCGCAAAAACTATCATAACTCAAACGGGACCGGCTGTGATTTGGTTTCCACGTAGAGTTTCGAATCTAGGAGAAAAGACATTTATAAATTACTCGAACTAATTTTGTGAGAAGTGCCAGATCTCTGTTAAGTGTCGTGTGGTGAATTTTGAAAGGTTAACGCCTTGGAAAATAAAACTAGTTTTAATTTTTTCACGATAATTGTTTGATTTTCTACTCTTGACGTTTCGAAGATTGGAGCGTTTGTGATCCCGTGACCATGACGACTACTTCCATCAAGCTCTGTAATAGTTAACCGGCACGCGTGTTACCTTCATCTATTACTCTGGGTCCTTCTGCCATAGCGTGAAGAAGCATCTTTGTAGACCGGCATGATTATGTCAAATGGCAAGAGATAAGCATCTGCTGCCATTCGATATGTTATCTGGACGGCATCGCGCTTACCATTACGTGCAGTGCAGTCACTTTGTCGTGCCGAAATAAAAAAAAAAAAACATGTTTACCACGGCTTCTTATTTTACTACCCAAGTCGCCAGTTCGAAATAACAGAGAAAAATATAGTAAAAGGTGAACAAAAATCGCGCAAAGCCTATAACGTAATGTAATGCGATAGGATAGTTGACAACTTTATAAAAATACATTTACCAAAAAAGAATTTTATCCAAAATCTACCCAAAACAGAATTATTAAAATCCACGCAACAATAAATCAGTTGTCAAATTTCAGTAATATGGAAATGCGACGTCTAGGCCACCAGTCGTAACGCTGCGAATCAAACATCGGAATCTAGCCTAAACATCTTTGTAGATAGCGACATGATCAATGTATAAATATGAAACAACCATTACCAAAAACAAAATCAGTTTAAAACAAAAAAGCCGTCTCTAGTCCTTCTATAGCAGTTAAACAAAGCGCTAAAAAAATGTAAGGTCGCCTTCACTTGATTTGGGACCGAGACTTTTTGCCCCAAACGTTGTACGCTTGTAGATATGAAATAAAAAGGTTGTTCACACTGTGTACGGTTGGAGCCTTCAATCATTTTAATGGGGGATGGGGAGGGAGGACGCTTGTTGTATTAATTCTGGGTTTTAGTAGATTCAAGTTTGATGTCATAGGATTTCAATGATTTCTGAATTGGAAAATCTGCATTTATGCTATTTTAATTATAATGATAGCTTAGTTGGTTGTGGAACGGACTGCCGAGACGAATGTCCGCAGGTTCAAATCCCATTAGCACACACCTCTGACTTTTCTAAAAAAATATGTGTGTATTCTTTGTGAATTATCGCTTGCTTTGGTGAAGGAAAACATCGTGAGGAAACCTGTATACCTGAGAAATTCTCTATAGGGACTTTCGAGGGTGTGTGAAGTCTACTAATGCGTACTAGGCCAGCGTGGTGGACTAAGGCCTAATCCCTCTCAGTAGTAGAGGAGGCCCGTGTCCAACGTTGGGATATTATACATATAATACAGGGCTGATATTATTATTATAGCTTTAATGGTGAAAGAGAATTGCGAGAAAACCTGCATATCTTCTTTGTTAGCCATTTTTAACCTTCTTGGTGTAGGCCTCCTTTAACATTTTCCATTCACTGCGGCTTTGAGCTATTTTTATCCAGTTCGATCCGACGAATTTCTTCACGTCGTCTTTCTAATGCATTTGTGGTCTTCTTCGAGGGAGATCTTTTTCCCATGGCTTCCATTCAAGTAGATATTTACACCACGAGCTATAGTTCTGAGCGATATGTCCAGCCCACTTCCATTTTAGGTGAGCTACTCGTTTCGTTGCATCTGTAAACCTAAGAGAAAATATTAATCAAAATTAGAAATTGACTTCGTATATTTTACAAAAATATATAGACCACGAAGAAACGTCTCGTTATACGGATACTGACCATCGTACACAATATGTTAAAACCCACCATAGTCGCCCACATAAATGTGTCGCGTTCCAGGATCAGTCTGTGTATAACAGGTTCCAACAGGCCGGCATAATTATGTCAACTGACGAGAGACCATTATCCCTCTGCAGTCGACATTCTATTGGACCCCACTCCACTTACCATCAGGTGTAGTGTGGTCACTTTATCGTGTCCGTACCAAAAGTAGCGTTCTAATAGAGATGATTATCAGATTATACTTTGGTTCTAGAAAACTTACAGAATCTATGTAAAAGTATGTCTGAAAATCTTTAAGAAAGCTATGTTCAGCAACAGTCCTCCTATGGCTGATGATGACAGGTGACAACATAATTATGCCAGCTATTCGAACTGGGAAAATTACAACAGCTTACAATAATGTACTGAAAGCCCTACACCAGTTAACCTATGTTAACTGTAAACGAAGGTAAGTAACCGTGGCTAAGTTGGGAATGTACTCAGTCGGCTGGCGGGTGTCATGTGACATTTGGCTGGGGTGACGCGTTCATGTCACTTGTGGTCGAGAAATTAAGGTGTTTAGCGAAATATCTGTGTATACATTTTTTTATTGCTTTGAATGATGAGACGAGCTCACGGTTCTAAGCGATGCGCCCATAAATAGTAGAAACACCATACAACACCTTGAATTACGAAGTATTGTTTGGTATTTCACTGCGCTCACCATCCTGAGACGTGAGATGTTAGTCTCATTATGTCCAGTAGTTACGTTGGCTACAATGTTCATCAAACTGGAACACAACAGTGACTACACACTGCTGCTTGGCAGCAGAAATAGATATACATATTTATGCTTATACTAGTCTGCAAAGTTCTCTAAAGAATTTTGAGGGTATGTGAAGTCTGCCAATCAGCACTAGGCCAGCGTGGTCGACTAAGGCCTAATCCCTCTCGATATCAATGAAGGCCCGTGCCCAACAGTGGGACAGTATATGGACGTAGATACGCAAAAAGGATCCAGCCTATAAAATGTCACTTTTGATATAGTGAAGATTGATGTTTAAATCGTATTTTTGCTCACTGATATTCTATTTTATTTCTTGTTAATAAAAAGTTAAAATTAGCATATTTTGACTGAAATGTTTTTACTAATGGACAATATAGACTAGAACTGATTTGGCATACTCGGCTCATTTCCGACCATATTGTGGGATGATTTCTTTTTGCGTATCTACGTGCATATTATTATCCCGAATTACATCTATTTCTTTCCTTTAACGTCAGCAGCGTAGCCATTGCTTTAGTATAACCACGTGTGTAGTCAGTGGATCAGTGGCGAAGAATGAATTGTTCCAAAAGGTAACTCGACAAATCCTATAGGTATATGAATAAATGCGATCTGAATAATGATAATTTTACGTAAACTACGAAAGGAAAATTTGTAGGAATCGAGGATATACTATAGGCCCTTTACCACTGCAGTGGATACTATTTAAAATCGAGTAAACTATCTTTTTAATTCTGTCATACAACAAAAATGTACATCGAAATATTATATCAGTAAAAGCATGAGCTCCGTGGCCTCAAAATCCTAATACAGTAGATCCGATTACATTTTTCCTAAAATATTCATTGTCCAATACAGCTTCGTTACGATTTCAACACGTGTATTCGATTTTTAAAAAGTTATATTCATAGACACCTTTTATATTGGAACTGGAGGGCAGAAGCGAAACTAGTAAACCCAATTTTCGCCGTGTATATTCAAGAAAGATACGAAGAAAATAAATATTTATTTGTAACAAGCAAGATAACATAATAATTTCAAAAAGGAAATTAAATCTATTTGCTCGTCACAAAAGCGACCACAACTCAGCATATGCTGATAATCAGCGCTGATCTTCCGCTGATCCCATTATGTAACAGGAATTATAATCTATTGTCCTATCTTGCCCTGGCGAGGCAGATGTTAAAAACAATATCCCAATAACCCTTGTTGAAATGAGTTTATTGCAACACTAAACTTAACGGTCATCTATCTTCAATCAAGTGAACGATAAACAACGAAATTTTATATCTATTTATTATTCAGAATAATATAAAAAAAGTATTCATTTATTTAATTTTCTTTCCATGCAATCATTACTGATCTTTTCCTTTCCAAATTTTCGAGAATTCCTATTTTATGACAAACCTGTTTCCCTAACTTGAAATAAGCATAACGAACAACAATTGCCATTAAAAAAAAATCTTGACTTGACTTGATTTTAGTAGATTCATATGAATATAATGTTTGCTGAATGTATAATAAAGTTTGTCAATTAGCTTGCCTATTTAACTAAAAGATATATCCAAAATATCAACCCTTTATCCCAACCTGGGTATGAACCTGGTACCTCAGTTGCAATACCGCGCACACAGCTATGCCACGGATTTTTTTATCAGTATTTCTTCTTCAGGTGCCTCTCCATTACCAAAGGTTTGCAGTCAGTTCCTTGAACCTTTCCTTCTTCATGGCTAGATGGAACAGAGGGTCTACTTCGAAAAACCAACGTCGGTCCGAAACGAAGAAACAACCAACTTCGGATTTAACTTTACTACCAAATTACTTCGGACCCGTCACCGATGTGTAGCTTATCTTGGTGGTAGAATCAATTCCCCATATTTTTTTTTGGAGAACGCAGTAGACTATTATCCTCGGAGATGGTTTTAATAAGTATAACTATAAGTTGCAAATTCCATGTCTGAAATATTGCGATGAACAGATCGGATCCGTAACACTTCGTAGTAACAAAACTTCGTGGAAACTTCGGATTTCGTTTATTGAAGTAGACCTTCAGTTCTTCAACCGTTTTGATTCCATTCATTGTTTAGAATACCCTATTTTAAACTTGTACTGCGACTGTCGACCCTTTGTGCGCCAACCCTTTTTAATTCGTAGCGGCTTAAAACAAGTGTGAGGGCTACAGTATTTTTTAAGTCTCGAACTCAACATAGACCGTCTGTGACTGGAAAAATATAATTAAAACTTACTTTTGCTCGTGGTTCCGCTTTAGAATCGTCTGATACTTAATTAATATAATATCAGCCCTGTATTATATTCTGTCCCACTGCTGGGCACGGGTCTCCTCTACTACTGAGAGGAATTAGGCCTTAGTCCACTACGCTGGTCTAGTGCGGATTGATAGACTTCACACACCCTCAAAATTCCTATAGAGAACTTCACAGGTATGCAGGTTTCCTCACAATGTTTTCCTTCACCGTTAAAGCAAGCGATAATTCACAAATAATACACGTATAATTTTAGAAAAGTTAGAGGTGTGTGCCCTTGGGTTTTGATTCTGCAGACATTCGTCTCGGCAGTCCGTTCCCCACCCAACTAGGCTATCGCCACTTCTCTATCGCTATACTTAATGTAATTTTTGTAAAACCATTGGTGTCTTAACTGTATGGAACTTATTTGATATCAAAGTTAATTACCTTACAGAAAAAAATGCTCTATCGTAGAGGGATTAAGAATAATCTCTGTGTCAAATGTGCGTGGTTTCATTTCACAACGCAATCTCAAAATGACCTTGAATATCGTAGAGCATTACAATAACATACACTATGTTTGTGAATAATATTTTTATTAATTATACCAATTCGAATTCAATATTCATAGTTAAAACAGGACAACGTCTGTCGACTCAGCTAGTAGAATATAAAAATTTTGGAGTATTCTGTTGCTATCTTTTATCGATAGGCGCTATGATCATCATTAACTACTATTAAAGCCCACCGCGAGTAAGCGACGATAGCTTGGTTGGGAGTGGAACGGACTGCCGAGACGAATGTACCAAGATTCAAAACCCAAGGATACCTCTGACGTTTCTAAAATTATGTGTATATTCTTTGTGAATTATCGCTTGCTTTAACGGTGAAGGGAAACACCGTGAGGAAACCTGCATACTTGAGAAGTTCTTTATAGGAATGACTGCATGTGAAGTCTGCCAATTCATACCAGGTGGACTAAGGCCTAATCTCACTCGTTAGTAGAGGATATACATGCCCAGCAGTGGGACAGTATATAATAGAGGGCTGATATTATTTATTATAAAAACCAACTTCTAAGCCACCTGTAATAAGCTGTAAAAACATATTAATTCCTCAAAGAATTCCAATTTCAAATTTTCAAATAATGTTCTAATTTTAATTATTATATTTCAATAGTTAGTACTAGCTATTAGCTATTGTAACAGTACGAATTCCAGTAAAATCTGTAGGTAATAAAAGGATGAGCTAGATGAGATCCTGTTTTAGCCATTGTAACTCCCACGGCTGTTTGTAGGTGTTGAGAAGGAACGATTCGATGCAGGTGCATTGGTATAGTATATGCGAAAATAGTAAATGCTGTATCTTAATTATTGTATTTGTGATAGGATATGTTACTAAGTTGTTGTTCAGCAGATTTTGCGATACTTCTAACAAACATGGAAAGTTTTTTAAACACTATCGTATTATATTAGTAGCTTTTGCCTTTGCCTCCGCCCGCTGAAAAAGTAATAGGCAATAATCAATTATGATTGTGTACGAAAACGTGAGGAAACCTACTGATAACTATCCAAAATGAATCTCGAAGGTAAGTGAAATTTATTCCGCACTACTCCAGCGTTGGACTATAGCCTAAACCCTCTCAGAAGAAGAAGTCCATGCTCAGCAGTGGGCAATATATAATACAGGACTGGTATTAAAGCACTAGAACATGTAACTTTGACTTTAACCAATACCTCAGTCCCCCCCGTGACCACGAAAGCTGCAGTCTTCGAAACGTCGAAAGAAAAATAAAATATTAAAACCGCGATAAAGTAGAAAAATAGTTTCATTTTATTTTCTTCTTAAACCTTTATCTTATAATGACACGTGTACTAGGCTATGAAATTGTCCTCCGCAACCGCGAAGGACCGTGTTTTTGTACTGTTCCGCTTCAAGACTGCACTCTTATTTGTTACTACCGCTTTTTGTTCATACTCTTGGTTTCTTTGGAATTTCATGGTATTGAAGTGTGACAGGGTTTTGATGTTTTTGATGGGATTTACTGGAGTATTAATGTAACTCAAACGGGTTTAAAACATTGACGTATATTCTATAGACACGAACGTCCATATAAACTATTTGTTCAAAATCTGAACTAAAATGGCGACTAAAACGTCACTGTTATAATCTATTTATTCACTTGAACAACAAATATTTTACTTATTTGACAAATAATGTTTAATCAAAGCCAGGTTTACACTTAGACTCGAGTTCTTATATCATGAGCGCCACTTCGTACACAACCACAAGCTGTCAAAATTGACCATACTAAAATCAGTTTGAATGGATTGCAGTTCAATTCAGTTGAACACAGTGAATGTTCGGAAAGCCAAATCTACTACGTAGTACATATGTATCGGTATTAAAACGAACGATCAAAACGAAGATAGTGTGATATTTAATTTGGATAACTAATTGATATGTTAATGTTCCATAAGCTCATGTTCACCTGTGGACGTCCTGTAGCTTATGATGATGATGAATCGGTATCTTTTAATGAAAGTTTTAAAATATGTTTGATAGATGGAAAGACGCAAAAAATTTAAATTAAATTCTGTGCTGGATTAATGTAATACTTAAGTTATTTTTCACATAAAACTACGAAAAACGAGGTACATTGACTTATTAATATAAAATGCCTAAAAACACCAAACATAAAGCCACTTCAAACTCGATTACAGCTAATATTAAACCACTGCAGTAGCGTGTGAAAGGGATGGGGATACCAGTCTCGAACGGGAGGGACAAGGACGGCATGTATGCACATGTCACAGACTATTTAAGGTTACGAGCGTAGCGATACGAAAATGATAGCTGTTTTTAATTTTTAGTTGAATCAAAGATAATTGTGATTCTCTATTGATCATCCAAGAAATAAGGTGTAAATGATTAGTAGAATTAAAAGGCGTAGAATAAAATTATTTATTTTATTTATTTATTTACTCTTTATTGTTCCAAAGAAGAGAAATGATACAAAGAAGAAAAGAGAGACAAAAGGCACATATACAAATGGCGGTTTTATCGCTCTAGGCAATGTCTTCCAGATAACCATGGGATGGATATAAAAACGAGAAATAGAAAATTATAACCTAATTTTAAAAGTTTAAAACAGCCGAATTCAGCCATTTTCAGCCTAAGACGTATCAATGATGCCTTAGACAACGTAGACCTTAAGTGTGGGTATAGAAAAGCAGTAATACTTAAAAAAATAATCATTAGGGTTGTCAATTATTGTTCTCAATTGCACGACAATTTTTAAGACGCGGACGGTTGTTTTACACCCTATTTAGACGATAGGCGTTATTACAATACGCATTACGAGTAATATTTAATTATATTTACATATATAACACCATAACAGAATACTAATACGATGTTATACAGACAAAGAAGTTTATTAATCTTAACAATTGGTTTCAATACACCTATAAGGGGCCGTTCAAGTATTACGTTACGCAACTTTGAAGATTTTTGAACCCCCCTACCCCCTATGTAACGCGCCGTAACATTTTCCTGTAGCCCCCCGCCCCGCCTCCAAAAGTTATGTAACTCTAAAGTGTCATTTTTTTTTGTAATATTCACAATTATTTTACACAAAATACCGGAGAGTCGCTAAAATACCTTCGTTATTGTTTTATTTAAAAAAAACAATGTTACATAAAGCTTTGTACGACAAACACAAATATCTCTGTCGTTTACGAGAAATTTAATGGTATTTACTTAAATTTGTGTCCGCTTAAGTGACAAAAAAAAATTCTTATAGCTTTATGAAACTTAGACCAAACGACGGAGAAAAAAAAGCCAATTCTAACGATAGATATAACTCTATTTCGCAAAAAACGTTGCTTGTGACGTTTTTTTAACCGATATATTTTCACAACATGTAGTTGTTAACGCATGTCTAATGATTGTTATCTGAACGGAGTTTTAGCCACACACACGCATGCACGCACACACGCACGCAGACACGTACGTACGTACGTAACATATTCCCTCTGTTCTGATACTGAGTAGAAAGACCCAACATTGTGCCTAACCTGAGAATCGCATCCGCGCCTTTATTACTCTTCTATGGTAATAAAACAAATTTTCGAACTTTATTATTATTTTCTTTTGACGTTTCGAAGACAGTCTTCATGGTCAAGAGGCGGACTGAGGTGTCGTCCGAAAAGTCAATCTAGCAACATTTTACAATTATATAAAATTTTTAAACATAAAGTTTTATAATATTTTATTTCGATGTCTAACATTCACGGATACATAAGAAATCTTTATCTCCTAGCTCAGATTAGCAATAATTGTTAAATAATTAAAGAACTAGAATTTTCAGAATAGTCTATCAAAGACCTATTTTAGTATTAATTTAGAGCGTTTTATATAATTGTAATTTGATCTGTTTCCTATAAAGTTATTTTACTTGTCAATTCGAACTAAATCAGCACGTGGTGAACTAAGACTGATAGAGGGTGAGCCTGTCGCCATATCGGGAATTAATTTTAGACTCTAGCTGATATTGAAAAACCATATATCACTTTCTCCGACCCAGGATTCGAACTCAGGATCTCGATGTCGTACCGCACACGGCATACAACTATGCCATCGAGACAGTCTTCAAACATTACTGGTACAATGTTTGGAGTAATATTGTTAGCAGTTCTTTCCAAAAATACTAAGTTCATTGTCATTAATTGCACTATATATTATCATATGGCATAGTCAATAGTAGAAAGGACTGACTGACCAGAATTAGCAGATTAACTAACAACAAATTTAGATTTATTTCAAAGCACGAACCGCCGATGTACCAATTTTCTCTCAGTTTTAATATTTTGTACTAATCTCAAGACTAATTTGCATGGCTTAGAGTTCTTCATATATTTTCCGAACGAATGTCATGTCCACCGATATATGAAGCTATCGTGGTAATGTTTCATTAGCGAAAGAGCAATATGCCTAAATATAGAAGATATTATTATAAAGTTAATGTTAAGTTAATACCTCGAACGTTAAAGTTAAAGAAAATAATTACTAACTCACGAATTTCTTGAATGAGAGAGGTAACCAAAACAACTTAAGGAACCAAATTTGATAGCATAGATAATTGCCGTATCTACATATGCGTAGTCTATGGTCCGAGGGCGGGAAAACATTTCCACCGCGACAGTACCTTGCTAGGCCCCGAGCCTCGCGGTCGCGGGCGCGTATACGTCGACCGATTTAGATTTACGCATTTTTAATATCGAACGTATTTTTTGAGTGCCAGTGACATTTTAACATTTTGTGGATCGGTGCTTTGAGTGTTTATTTTCGAATTTCGAATGTTGTTTTGTCTATGTTGACGTTGGTGATTTGACATTTTTATAAATTGTGGCCAGTATTTTGTTTTTTTTTGGAACTGTTTTATTTTGTGGACAGTAACATTGGATTATAATCTATAGCTTATTGAACTGGTGAGTGTACAGAATAAAAAGTATTCTATCCCAATTTTCACTTCTATATCATTTTGTATGAACATTGAATGAAAATGATTTAATTTTTGGATACCACAGACAATAATCAAATTTGGTTTGTGGCTAATTTATGTTTGTGACCGCCATTACGGAATTTATTTACACATTATAAATATAAAATTATTTTGTCAATTGTTAACTATATTCTCTTCTTTGCCGAGGCCATACATAATAAATGTATACTCTTAGTTTATTGGGCTATAACATTTACGGCTTGTAAACTAAGTTAGTAACTATATGAACAAATCATTCTAGATTTTATTAATTAATGACGAGATGAGCTTACCGTTCGCCTGATGGTAAGCGATACGACCGGCCAGCAGTAGAAACACCATCCAATACCTTGAATTACAAGTATTGTTTGGTATTCCGCGCTCGCCATCCTGAGACATGAGATGTTGTCTTTCTATGTCCAGTAGTTTCACTGGCTACAATGTCCTTCAAACCGGAACACAACAGTGACCACACACTACTGCTTGCTGTGGTACCTACCCAGGCGAACTCTCACATATGAGAGACCTACCATAAAAGAGTCATTCAGTCATTCTAGATAAAAATAAAGATCTAGCTTAAAGATCCTTAGAACGTATACCTAGCGGTTCTGAAACCTAATGAGGTATTGATGTATTAGGTATTAGCTTAAATTAGACGGATTACACCACCTCAATACACCTAATTATGTAGATACTACACTCGAGTTTACTGTTTACCGTAGTAAAACTCAGTAGATATTTGCAAAAGTTAACTTTAAACACATGACATTAAAATACATAGTTATACGTTTTGTAGAATAAGAATGACAGCAAATCAAACAAAACTTTAATTATAATGAACCTTTGTCATTTTGCTTTAGAGTCTAGATCAGGGTTTCTCAAACTTCCAGGTTCCAGATGACAGCGAACCCCTTAACTAGTTACCCCCCTCCCTTTCAAATAAATTATGTCATTGTTGAAGTAAATAAAGTTTTTATTTAAATAAATTTACAAATACAGTAACAAAAGAAAATATAGGCTTGTTTTGTGTCACATATTGAATCAATTTTAGGAGTAATTTTGGACAATTTTAACATTAATTCTGACTCGGTATCAAGTCGATTTTGTTTTTATTTTTAATCTCGTTGTTAACCCTCTACCTTCGAATGGTAGTGGTGCGCATAACTAATTTTGAGAAACCCTGGTCCAGAGTAATCATCTACGCAATGACAAATGACTTGAGACATGGAGTGGATATACCTGTTTTTTCTAAACTAGTCAAGCTAGATTCTATTTTCAATAAACTTTTTCACAAGCTATAACCACGGATATATATAATAAACTGTATTGCCATATAGGGAACAAATTCCAGACTCCGGGCTGATACTGGGAGAAAATCTTAAATACGGAATATTTTAAGGCTTTTAAAAACAAGATCTGACGATATCTGAAGTTTTAATAGAAATTAGGGCTCGTTCAAGTTTTAAGCTAATTAGAGCTTATTTAAATACAATTCTTGTACTTAATTGAAATTGATACATTAAAGGAATGGTAATCTCAACATTAGCTGGGGTTTAATTAATGATTATTTTTATTAGATTTACTTAAAGGTTATTTTATTGTATAACGTAATATGCCACGTTCTTGATCTTGTGGTAGCGTAGTATGTGAAGAGGTCTTGGGTTCAAATACCAGGTTAGGTCTGTGTAGGTTCTTTAACAATTTAGTTTTGATTCTGCAAGGATGTCATATTGAAAGTTGGAGTTATATTTATTTATTTCAAACTCATTATTGTTATATAACATAAAGAATAATCTTCCAAACGCCTATTTATGCCTAAAGTCGAAGTGTTGTGACAATAAGTAAAATGTTTTTATTTGTTTGTTTATTGATATGTTTGTTTTCGTTGTATTTAGATATCACAACACACTCACGCTTTTTATCTGCGAAGAGGTAGGCAGAGGCGGAAGTGGTGCATTCACAAGCCACCATGTGTATTCCGTCCCATGATGTGATAGAGGACGTGCCTATATTGACCACAAATTACTCCGTGCTGTTACTGAGTAAAAACCTAATATCGCTTTGCCTTACTCGTGGTTCGAACCTGAGCATTGCAGTCGTACCGTACAACTACACCACCGAACGCCACGCTGAATTAAACTGCAATCCATCCAAACTGACTTTAGTATGGTCAATATTAGTTTGTGGTTGTGCACAGAATGGCTCTCATGATATAAGAACTCGAGTCTAAGTGTAAACCTGGATTTGACTGAAATATATTAGTCAAATAAGTAAAAATGTTTATTGTTCAAGTAAATATATAGGTTGTAACAGTGACGTTTTGGTTGCCATTTTAGTTCAGATTGAACAAATAGTTTATATGGACGTTCGTGTCTATGGAATATACGTCAATACGTAATATACTACATAATAGGGCCGCCATTTACCAGGAATATAGTATGTATGTATATATAATAAACGAATAGAGATGACATGACCAAGGCAGACGGTAATCGGGGTTCGAAACCGCAAGATGTAGGGATGGCGCACTGAGCTCCCAACAGCATAATATAAGATAATCAATATAGCATTAGCATACGGGCGTATACCTATAGTTTTGAGATAGGATAACAACTACGTAACTTAAATTTAATATAATAATAATATCACACACACATAACGTCACGCATTTATCCCCAAAGGTGTATGCAGAGGCTCAACCAGGGCACCCACATTTCGCCAAGTGTGTTCTGTCCTATGATGTAACAGGAGGTGAGCCTATCGCCATATAGAACACAAATTCCAGACTGATACTTAGCAAAAACTCCTAAATATCATTTTGCCCGACCCGGGTTTCGAACCCAGGACTTCAGAGCGCTGTCGTATAGCGCATGCAGTACAACTACGCCGCCGACGCAGTCAATAATAATATGAGCCCTGTTTTATATACTATCCCACTGCAGGGTACGGGTCTCCACTACTACTGAGAGGGATTAGGCCTTAGTCCACGACGCTGGCGTAGTGCGGATAGATAGACTTCACACAACCTCAAGATTCCTATCGAGAACTTCTTAGGCATGCAGGTTTCCTCACGATGTTTTCCTTCACAGTTAAATCAAGCGATAATTCACAAAGATAATTTTAGATAAGTCAGAGGTGTGTGCCCTTGGATTTTGAACTGCGGACATCGGCAGTCCGTTCTACAACTATCGCCGCTTTTTATCAAAAGATTACTTTAAGATAATGGATAAATATTTAATATGCTTAGTACCTTCAAAATAAGAGTCACTTGTGCACCTAAACATCCTTAAGGTTATTTCACTTTGGGGCACAATTCTCTAAAATGTTGTTCCATTTGAAAATATACTTTAACTTGTTTCGATAAGTTATGAAATCCAATGCTTAACCAGTTTTAAAATTATAATACTGTTACACTAATGGAGTTTAAAAATCAATTAGAGACTACCTTCAAACATAATGTTATTATGCTAATAATAAACGTACGACAGAGAACATGATGTATTTATTTGAATATTTAAATATCGAATCCGGATTTTAAAAATGGAAGCACATGAAGTGCGCCGGAACGTCCATTTCTCGATAGTCGTCTCGTATATTGTAAATTATTTTGACTGTTGACATACTGACTTAATCGATTTTTTCTTAATCAATTTATTAAGTTAATCATAAAATAGAGACTGGTTTAAAAAAAAAAGTGTTCTGATTACAAATATGTATTAAACTCAAGTCGCAATAGATATCGTTTAAGTCAATTAGCTTGCCAACGATTTATTTTATATCTGACTTTAAAACTTGTTCCAATACTAATAAAATTCGTTACACTACACTTTATGTAATGGATATAACCGTATACAAGCAGCTATAGAGCATAAAATATGGTTTCGGTGAGGCATAAATTATGTTTTTTTTTTTAATTTCGTGCCGAAGGTATCAACTAGATCGTTCGAATGCTATAAAGTTGCATCTATTTGGTTCTATTCCCTTTTATTATGCTATAAGCGAGTTGTAATATTAAAAAATGTTTAAGAAATATTTTTTGAACTAAATGATGTGTTGTGCTCGTAAACGGATGCCTATAAACAGTAGCGAAAATAAGAAAACTTAAAAAAAAAATGGTTCGACACGGCTCTCATGCTGATATATTAGAAGTTTTCTCATCATGTACTACATATATTTACACTGGATGCAATCCGCCTCGAACACAAAGGTGGGTTTCATACTGCTTCTCAACGATATATTATTATTTTGCATAATATTAATCAGTGAAAGATTATAATAATATAGTTAGAGAAATATAAATGCTTATTTTCATATTCGCCCTTTTAGTTACACCTGTCTACAGACTAAAATACGGTATGTCAAAGTTGTACCTCAGCCAAGAGATTATCATTTAAAAAAACATATAAAACCTCATTAAAATTACTGTCACCAATCTCACAATTAAAAAGTAAAAATTCAAAACAAACTGGCCGAAAAAGTAATCTTCGAAAAAAAAAACAAAAGATGCCTCCAGTAGCGTAGCACCTGTTGTCTCGAACTCCGTTCCCATACTCGAACTAAAACCAGTTTACATAAAAACGATAAAAAAAAAACATGGCGGCCTTCTCAAGGGATCACGGTGATTATTTTTTTGCCTCAATCAACGGCAGATGTAGGTTGGGAATTGTGTATTGGGAGCACATTTTTGATTTTATGTGAATTTAAAAATTTACAATACTATAAAATTTGTAGTACATACTATGTGTTATGTATTTTGATCGATTTGATACTAAATCGAGTTTTCCGGCATAAAGGTCCCGCTATATATTTTCGCGGGATGGAAAGTAGCTTATCACGTTCCCAGGGTCTTAAACTCAACTTCAAGGTGTTGGTTGGTTTTTCTATTGTTTATGGGCGGTCGTATCGCTTACCATCACTTGAACGGCAAGCTCGTCTCGTCATTAAAGAAATTTAGTAGGTCCAGTTGGATGTACTCACAAATTAATGAACTGGTAAACGAAATTACATATTCACTGACCCTAAACTTAAATCGATAATCGATACTAAATTTCCAGTTAATATCGATAAAGGCACCTAATTACAAACAAACAGTCACTGTCAAGTTTATTACCGTTTTAGAACTTTTCCCTTTATTTATTTGAACATCGATGGTACATTTTACGATCGTTTTAAGAGAAAATCGATAAACTAAGTTCTGGGTACGGGACGTAAAAATAACATCAATAGTTAGGGCGTTGGTACAAAATTAGCTTAAACGATCGCTTTTGTAGATTTACTTACTTTAAATAGATTTACCCGCGACGGAGTGTGTGTGACGAGAGAGATTTTAACTGACGAAATACAAGTATTTGTTTCAAATTGGAGTTTAAATATATGGGAGTATTTAATAAATGTAGTATGCGTGGAAGAGTGTATATAAGAAGAAAATAATAAATCATGACTGCCTTGGTGGCGTAGTTGTACTGCATGCACGGTACAGCAGCGCTCTGAGGTCCTGGGTTCGAGTCCCGGGTCAAGTAATGTGATATAAGGGATTTTCTGCTCAGTATTAGTTCGAAGTCTTGGATTTGTGCTCGATTCGGCGGTAGGCTCGCCCCCTATCATATCATGGGACGGAATAAACTTGACGAAAAGTGATTGTGCCTCTGGATACTCCTTCAGGTATAAATGCGTGATGTATGTTTTAATAATAAATAATCCATGACATAATAATCCAATACACCCAGATAATATTATGATACTAATGTCTGTGGTTGCGATGTTTTTGACAGTTCCAAAATGATAAAGAGGTCGGTTGACTAGATTCCTTGTGTTACAATTCGATATGGTCGTTGACTAAATTTTAAAACTTAAAACTTTGTGTATTTTTTAATATGTAACAGCAATTGGTACAAAAATCAAGTTCTTTTGTGAAAACAGAATTAAAATTCGATAAGAAATGAGGCAGTAATTCATATTTAAAATATTTCTATATGCAGGAGTTGGCGCGAAGTGGAGATATCGCTCCATCTCTTTCTTTCGCATATCTCGTAATTCCCAATGACGTCACATGCAAGTATTCTGTTCTTTTTGTTTTATGACACTCGCCCCTAATTTCAATGGCTTATAACATGTATATTTTTCACCAGATTTCTTCTGTTTTAGAATTTATACGATGTAAATATTTTATAATATTTATAAATAAAAATAAGTCAAATATTCAACTATTGCGCTAATGTTGACTGTTTTCCCAAAAACAACAAATTTTTCGTTATCTAATATCAAACCATTCTTTATTAATTCACTTAAACCAAAACCGACCCAAAACATAAATAGACTCCAAACTAATCTTAAACCAACACCGGTAGTCACAAAAAACGTGCCGCGTCGAGAATCGAACCCCGCTTATTACCTGCGGTTGCGTTCCTATCAGGTCGGTTATTACGCTGTCATGACGCTCTGATTTCTGAGAAAGTTGTATTTAAATATGCATTTCGTGTATAATGTTTTGGTTTTTGTAGCGCTATGTGTTCTTGTATCAAAGGCAGTGTTAGCTCGGACCTCCTCTACTGAGAGTTTAGGCTTTAGTCCACCATGTTGAACTAGTATGGGTTGGTAGACCTAACATTCCTTTTAAATGTTTAAGGATATTCTTAGGTATATAAGTCTTACGATGTTTTCTATCGATAAAACTATCGATTTATTATATCGACGGTTGAAAAGGTTAATTGACTTATAAAACATTATTTTTCGAAATTTTTTAACTAGATTAAAAAAAAAACAGAAAAAAGACCTGCTGATTTTAAATATGTATGAAACTAAAGCGATTTTTTTTCGAAATTTTTTAACTAGGTTAAAAAAAAAAACAAAAAAAACTGATTTTAAATATGTATGAAAGTAACGTCATTTTTCCGAAAATTTTTAACTAGTTTAAAAAAGCAGAAAAAGACCTGCTAATTTTAAATATGTATGAAACTAAAGCGAAATTTTTTAACTAGGTTAAGAAAAAAAACAAAAAAAATCTGATTTTAAATATGTATGAAACTTAAGCGACATTTTTTTTTGAAAAAATTTAACTAGGTTAATTAAAAAAAAAAACAGAAAAACAAATCTGATTTTAAATATGTATGAAAAGTAGTCACAAAATAATGTCGCTTAATTTAAATATCCTTTCAACCTCCGATATACAAATGTAACTTCGAAACGTTTGTCTAAGTTTTGAACCTGCGACCGTATCGGCAGTTCGATCATTACTATTGCTGGTATAAAATGCAAGCAGTGTTGCGAGTAAAACCAAGTTTATTACGTGGGATTATGATCTTAGTGGCTGTATGCCGTTAAACCACTATATCCTGGCCTACTGCCAACCCGCCTTAGGTTAGCGTGGTGAACTACGGCCTAAACCCTCTCACTAGCAGAGAAGTGCCTAGCAAAATTAAAAGAAGGAGAAAATTAAAATATAAAAAATGTGATCAAATCAGAAAACTGGTTTTATTTCGATGTCTAACATTCGCGCAAACATAAAAATCATAATATAATATTTATTATTGTATTCCTACCATCTTTAAGTTTTAGTCAAATTACTGATATATTTCCCTAAATGATGTATTTCACAGCTCTTAAGGTTTTACGGCAGTTCTACTGATTTTAATTTGGCTGTTATTTTTACCTTAACAGTGGATAAAAAAGCACTGCTAGTCGTGAGACCATGTTCTAGAAACAAAATACACGGCACGCATTTATGAAGAGGCAACCAGGGCACTCACTTTTCGCCAAGTGTATTCCGTCGCACGATATGATAGGGGGCGAGCCTATCGCCATATCAGGCACAAATTCCAGACTCCGAGCTGATACTGAAAACCCAAATATCACTTTGCTCAACCCGGGACTCGATCCCAGGACCTCAGAGCGCTACCATACCGCATATGCAGTACAACTACGCCACCAAGGCAGTCCGAGACCATGCTATAGCTACATTTATTTAAAAACTTAACAGTATGCAAACTCCAAGTCATATCAACTTGGGTTCCGCCATGCGGGCTCATGCGTCGCGTCAGCACCCATCTATCTTGTAGATATCATTAATAAAGTTCGCCACGATCCCAACGACAATAGCTAAGACTTTGAGTAAAGTTTCCACAAACGGCACTTCATATGTTTATTTAGAGTTATGGTGGAAAGTTGGTGGTGGAATGACGCTGTAGATGCCGTCAGCAAGGTCAAGTTGACTTTAACACTTATTAGCATTTTAAGCGATTTTGATTAAAAATAAAAAGAACTATCATTGCCTACAGATAATATACTTTGACATATATTTCACCCACCAAACAGGTATCCGCACTAGGCCAGCGTGGTGGACTAAGGCCTAATCCCTTTCAGGAGTAGAGGAGGCACGTGCCCAACAGTGGGACAGTATACAATATTGATATTATGACCGACAGGTACATCTGTCAATGACCAACTCAGCAAGATCGACCTGATTTTAACACTATTATGAGGATCTGAAGTGGTTTTGATTAGAAATAAAAAGAACTATCACTGGCTACAAAAATATTTTTACAAATATTTTACCAAGCAATAGACTTATACGACTTCTAAATGACTAACTTCCCCGGTCTGTCAAATGCTCAGTTTTTTTATTACAAGAGGTTTCACAAATACTCGCATTATAACAATAAAAGTCTTTATTCACTGACCAATGTATTTAATATAGTATAGTTTCAACTGAGGTTCGTTATATTTAAATCAAATTTGACAAGAAACAATTTTAAATGTGCCTACATCGACAACACGAGTTAATATTTTCCATCTTTTTGGTAGGTCATCTTTCCATTTTAAAATTGTTCCCCTTTAATTTTTAAGCAATAATTGCGTGCGATTATTGGTAGTAATATTTGATTTATTAAGTTTTATACGACTTTACGGGCATTAACTAATGTCACAACTCCCTTCCCTAGTTTAATTTTGTTACATGCACGCATTCATTTCTCTTAAGTAACAAGATATAGCGTGTTTTGTTACAACACCTGCAACGCTGATTCATTCTACATGATACCTAGAAGGCATAGCTCTCTAATTTATGAAATATGAACTGTGTAGTAGTTGGTAGCGAATTGCGAATATATTTTTTCATTTAAAATCTATCAACGATATCGAAGAAAAAAAATTATCATGAATGGAGTAACATCCTCCTGTTAAATACGTTTAAAATTCACATCTAAAGAGCTCTTTGCAATATTACAGAAAATTTAATTCTTGTATTTCAGTTTGCCAAACATTGATATAGGTTTAAAAGTTTTGTCTTTTACATTTATTTACCAAAAATCTTTTTCTTTTTCATTGTATCCAATTCGAATGCCAGACTGAATTAGTCGATACATATTGCTAATATACTCATTTCATTACTTCATTATCATTATATACTATATACTTTATATTGACTGCGTCATTGGCGTAGTTGTCCTGGGTTATTTCATTCCTGGATAAGACAAAATTATATTGGCTTTTTTTAGTCAGTATCAGTCTGATACCAGAAATATGTCTCTGATGTGGCGATAGGCTCGTTCTATCACGTCTTGGGAAGGAATACACACGGCGAAATACACTTGTGCCTCTCCTTAAAAGCATTGCCATTATTTTTTATGTATTTATTATACATATATAACACTATAACAGTTAGTATAATAATGCGATGTTATACGGACAAATTCAATTATTAATCTTAACAATTGCTTTTAATACATCTATGAGCCATTTCTGTGAATTCCCGCGGGTTGCATATAAATATATCCAAGGTCTTGAATATAATTTGAGCAATTGTATGGCCCTTGACAAGGGCGCAAACCTCATCATATTTGTTTGTGGCGTTTTATTATTAGGACATTTCAATTTAATCCGAGTTTTTCCTCAACTAAAACATTAAAAAGCATTGGTAAACCTAAAGAAATACTAATTGCAGCTAAATCGCAGGTTCTAGAAATCTAGATGCACTAGTTCCACCTGTAAACCCTAGGATCGTGCTAATGGATACGAATGGTCTCTGCGGCGGACTTAATGTTGTTTGATGGTGGTAGGATTCTACGAGCGTTTGTAGGTTTTGCTAAATCGAAATCTTAGTTGAATAAGATTTTTTCACTAAAAGAAATGGGATGTAGGAAATTATTTTTTAGTCTTAATACTTGCTAAGTTGATAGACCTTTTGAGACGAGTTTATTTAAAGTTGTGGCCGAAATTAGACTGTCGAATTTCATATTTATAATAATAATATCAGCCCTGTATTATATACTGTCCCACTGCTGGGCACGGGCCTTCTCTACTACTAAGAGGGATTAGGCGTGAGTCCACCACGCTGGCCTAGTGCGGATTGGTAGACTTCACACACCCTCGAAATTCCTATAGAATTGCTCAGGTATGCAGGTTTCCTCACTATGTTTTCGCTCACCGTTAAATAGCGATAATTCAGAAATACACACATAATTTTAGAAAAGTCAGAGATCTGCCCTTGGGTTTTGAACTTGCAGACATTCGTCTCGGCAGTCCATTCCACAACTAACTACGCTTTCGATACTTATCTATCGCTATATTGGACACTAATCCCAGACTCTGATACTAAGCAGAAAAACCATTAGCATTTTGCCAGACCCGGAACCTCAGCGACTGCGCACGCATCAACTACGCCACCGAGACAGTCAATACACCCTACAACATATACAATTTCAGTGCTAAAACGGTAATCATTATAAGCCCCCAGACACGTTTCATCTAGATACAGAAAATTCAAAATAGACTACTCTCCTACATAGCTTCATTGAAGTCAGGACGAAAACTTCACAAGATCAATTTACATTTTAAACACAAAATTCTTAGTAAAAATTCAAAGTACTCTGCGGAATTGCTTCGAATAAATTACCACGAATTCTCTCACCTACGATGTCTTGTTGACCTTAGTTTCAGTTTTAATAGTTCGGTGTTTCAAGTTTCTTGACGCAGAATTCAATAGAACATAATAGCCAGTATAACTACTGGATATAATAAGACTTAACATCTCATGTCTTAGATGGCGAGCGCTGTGGAATACCAAACAATACTTTCTAATTCAAGGTGTTGGATGGTGTTTTTGCTGTTTATGGGCGGCCGTATCGCTTACCATCAGGTGAACGGCAAGCTTGTCTCGTCATTCAAAGCAATAAAAAAATGCCTGGCCTGTTTATTGATGCTCCAAGCGATCCACCATTGCGAAAATTACTTCATTAGCTAACTCCGTTTCAATCATAGATAATATAACGCCTTTATTCGCAAAGAGTTCAATAGAATTGCCATCAATGTTACTTAACGATTTGTGGTGTATGTTATTCTATCAATAATCATTTAATTCTAAAGTAACGCATATTCAACCGAAAAACCCACAGAAATTGCTGCCCCTCACCACATCCTCACTAGACCATCAAAGCAATACTGTTAATAGTGAACTATTCGTATATTTAACTATAATAATAATAATATAACTGTATATTTCCCGCAGGAAAGTTACAATATAACTATATCTCGTAGTAACCCAAGTCATAATGATAATAGTAATAATAATAACCGGTGGCCTGGGTCTTGAGCTTAGCCATCGGAGGGTCATTAATTTTTTTATATTTTTATATGCATGTTTTTTTTAAATGTATATGTAAAAATGTAAGTACCTTTAAAATAAAGAGAATTGACCATAGTAATAATAATAGCACCTTGCAAGAGCTGTCTTGGGCTGTATTTCCTCCATAACTAGAGACAGAGAGAGTACTTGCAAGGTGTATAAACCCCAACTGGAGTAATGTATCTTAAAGGGCCTCTACGTGTTGGATCCATGTCTTGCAAGCCTTCCAAAAGGACGAGCCTTTGCCGTGATTTCCCGCAGGAAAGATACAATATAATAATATAACTCTTTATTGCACAACCAATAAAAGATAGAAGAAAATAAAACATATTTGTTTGGTTACACAATGATTTTACAGATCTAACAACACCAAACCGCAGAATACCGAGGATTCAATGATTAACCCTAGAACCAGATATTCACAAGTAAGACAAGTTTTTCCAGTAGCTATTTCTATACAGAATATATCACTTTAGTTTAGCGAACCGCGGTGCAACCACAAACGCCGCGGTTAGCGGATAACTGTAGTATTGGAATCCGGCATGCCTAAATCACGTTTAATGAAAACATTCGGTTTAATTTGCAGATTTTTGCGTGTACGTTTCGGTATTTATTCGCTGTAAATTCGCATTTATAACCTCCGAATATTAAGCCTGGCGTTTAAAAGAGCGTATACCTTTCTAACATGTCGGGAATGTATCTCCTTTACAAAGTCCTCGAAATTTTAGAAGAAAATAAAAAACTGCCTCGGTGGCGTAGTTGTATTGCACGTCCGATACAATAGCGCTCTGAGGTCCTGGGTTCGAATCCCGGGTCGGGCAAAGTGATATTTGGGTTTTTCTGCTCAGTATCAGCCCGGAGTCTGGAATTTGTGCCCGATACGGCGATAGGCTCGCCCCCTATCACATCATGGGACGGAACATACTTGGCGAAAAGTGGGTGCCCTAGTTGCGCCTCTGCATACCCCTTCGGGGATAAAATGCGTGATGTTATGTATGTTATGTAAATAAAAAACGCGATAAAATCCCCCAAATACTTTATTTCAATAACAATAACATCTAAAGTTGTACTACACATACAAAATGTTAAGTTGTGAAAAGTGCTATCTAGGCATCTATTTTGTACCAAACGTATTTCTTTTAGTTTTTCATCTCTGGACCTGTTCTTGGCATGGTCTCAAAGGATCACAAATAAGTTTACTATACAAAACATCGTACTATGTTGCCTCTTGAAATAAACAGCAGTGTTGGACTTCAGAAATATCGATAGTCAAGATTATTTTTATATTGGTAATAATGTAGACTGTTTACCAAAACCAAAAGAATCGATGATTTTGAAAGGGAAACAATCGTATAAGCTAGTATTTTAAAACACACAACATTTATCCCCGAAGGGGTATGCAAGGCACAACCAGGGCACCCACTTTTCGCCAAATGTGTTTCGTCCCATGATGTGATAGGGGGCGAGCCTACCGTCATATCGGCCGAAGCTAATATCTTGATAGTAAGTAATACAGGGAACAATAAATACCACAATACCAAATTATTCTAATGCGTTAGATATTTCAATAAAGACACATAAATATTATTGGTATTTTCTAGTAAAACTAATATTACAAAAAATAATACACTCCCTTACGATTTTATTACCCGAAGGGGTAGGCAGAGGCGCAACCAGTGCACTCACCGCTGTGCGTATTCCGTCCCATGATGTGACGCAGGCGAGCACATCGCCACATCGAGCACAAATTCCAGACTCCGGGCTCCTATTGAGTAGAAAACCCCAAATCACTTTGTCATATTTGGTGATCGGACCTGAGACCTAAGCACCGCAATAGTACTGTAATACGAAATATTATTTGAAACAACTAATCAAATCGTTAATGTCCAGTAGCCACTCTAGTATTAATTGTTAAACCAATTCTGAATCAGACAAGTTGTCATCGAACTATCGATACCAGAACATCCCTAACAACCAGTAAAACACGTATCGCTGTAATGACACCTTTGTACACAGTATGCCTTACAATTGGCATAATGAGAGCAAAATGTATGTAATAACTCTTAATGATACAAAATAGGATAATCGTATGACTAAAATGTTTTGTTTCGTCTTTGACATTTTTAAAAGGATGTTTATATGCAAATGACTGACTGAGTGCACAATAGCATATGGAACGGACTAATAAATGTCCGCAGGTTCAAAACCCAATGTATGAATTTTAGAATTACGTGAGTATTTAACAATTATTCGCTTGGTAGTGAAGGAAAATATTTTGAGTAAATATTTTTTTATTTGTCTAAAATATAGTAAGCCCTCTGAAAGAACTCTTTGAAGAGAAACTGCGCCATAGTTTAGTTGGTCATGGACTGCCGACGAATGCCCACAGGTTCAAAACCCAGTGTATGAATTTTGTAATTACGTGAGTATTTAACAATTATTCGCTTAGTAGTGAAGGAAAATATTTTAAGTAAATATTTTTATTTGTCTAAAATAAAGTAAACCCTCTGAAAGAAAATCGAAGAGAAAACGATTGTTGTTACGGAGACAAAATTTAACAGCGATTTGAAATTTTGAATTAGTTTAGTACTTTCGTGGCTGACTGCACATGAACAGTAGCAACACCATCCAAATCTACAATTATAAAGCACTGCGTGTTTTGTACTGCTCTCGCCACACTGACACAATTGATATACCCTGATCAGGAATGTAGAGAACCTAATGATTTCTTAATTTTACGCGAATGTTGACATTAAATTAAACTATTTTCGCAATTAACGCGGTTTTAATAATTTTAGTTTTCTCCTGACGTTTCGAATACTGCAGCCTTCATGGCCATGACCACGCCCCGTGACTAAAATTATTAAAACCGCGATAAAATCCAAAAAATAGTTTAATTTTAATATAGAAAACCTTGCAGGCGCCAGGTTTGATTTTTAATTTTAAAATAACGTTGTTGGTATAGTAGTACCATAGTTCACCGAAACTTGGCGAGGTTTTTTATTTTCCTGGTCGGCATATAAGTCCCACAGCGCTCAATAATACAATGACTATAATGCTCTTCAAGAACATAACAAGAACATAAAAATGGCGCAAGAAGTAGACATTACGATGGTACAATGACATAAAAGTAGCTGAACGAATTCCAAAATGGTATTTCACATGATCTTAATTTTTTTTTAATCAGAAATTAACATTAGTAAAGAAAAAACGGCTATAAATAGGCACATAAAGGTATAAAGGCGATTTGAAATTTTGAATTTGTTCAGCTACTTTTTTGTTGACTATATCTATCTCGCTCTTTGACTTAATTTAGTAAACTCTGATAGTAAACATTATGTCAGGATGTTATGGGCTGCTCATGTTTATGTTGGACAAAGCCGGGAGCTATAGAAACAGAGATGGGCTGGGATTGGCGCGCCATAGCAGGTGTTGGGCGCGGATGTGTACCGCTGCTTAGAAACAAATACAGGGTGTTATAAATCGACAGCTGCAATTATCTTAAAAATATTAACTTTACAGGAGATACGTTTAAAGTGAAAAATGAGGAAAAAAAAGAATACTAGAGCTTTCTAAATGAGCGTTTTGTGTAATTCAAGAATTCTTCATTATATAGCAAAAAAAGAGATTTTGTAGGCTTATAGAGATAAAGAAATAATAATTTTGTATTCGAGGTAATTAGTCACAAATAGATTTAGCGTAGTGTTTATTGCTGGTATCGAAATGTGTTGTTAATAAAATAGGAATAGTTTAAGAATATTCAAATTGTAAATATATGTTCTTAAATAAAAATAAGTAATTTTGATATAAAAAATTTAGAGTCAATATACTAAAAAAAATAAAAGATAACGATAAAATTTCTATTAATTTTTTTTTTATTCGTATCGTCGATTTTTTTGTCTGTGTTTTTGTTATTCTTTTTTTGATAATATTAAAAACGAGAACGTTGCTTTTCTCAACAATTGCTTGGATTATATTGATCTGCTTAAGTAAATTTTACAATCCCATTATCTATATATATAAAAATGAATTGCTGTTCGTTAGTCTCGCTAAAACTCGAGAACGGCTGAACGGATTTATCTTATCTTGGTCTTGAATTATTTGTGGAGGTCTAGGGAAGGTTTAAAAGGTGAGAAAAATTCGAATAATTGCCGGGAAAATCCTCAAAACAGCATTTTTCTATTTCCCATACAAACGTTTTCTAACTAATACGTAGAGTCAATTTGAGCTTTATTGCTATTGTATAAAGTTCACTGTTGTCTAAGCAATGTAGGTGTGTTCCTAACATCAAAGCAGTGTGCGTTGGAGCACAGAATATAATAATGTAATGTCGCGTTCTGAAACTCAACAAAAGTGATATCGCGGACCCGACTAAATTGAACAGTCACAAAATTTAATATATCATTAGTTATTTGGTTGGCTTCACGATATTATTTCTTTTGTTTTACTTTAAAATGCATGTTTTCGTTATGGACAATTTTTGAGCTACTTTTGCATATCTATACTTATAATAAATCTGTAGAGAGGTCAATTCTGTACATGAAATATATTTCCAAAATAACTGGGGGTGATTAGGGATCGATACTGATGCCAAAAATGCAATTAGTAAAATTTTTGTCTGTCTGTCTGTATAACCGTTACAGAAACAAAAACTACTCGACGGATTTTAACTTAACTTGGTACAATTATTTTTCATACTCCTGAGCTCGTTATAGTATACTTTTCATCACGCTACAATTAATAGGAGCATAGCAGTGATGGAAAATGTTGGGAAAACCGGAGAAGTTACTCCATTTTTAAGCTTCCGTCATTTCGTGTGCAACCTTAATGGTTAAAAGTTCCTTCGATTTCACCAGGATCCCATCATCAGACCCTGACCGGACAATCGGACCACCTGCATACCACCATAAATTAAAAAAAACATCCCGACAAATTGAGCACCTTCTCCATTTTTTGAAACCCGAAATCCACGCGGGCGAAGCTGCGGGCGGAAGCTAGTTTATAAATAAAAATCATTTCTTAAGTAAATTTTATTTGCGATTATTAAATTGCTTTTATAGCGTGCATTACCATGTGCTTATATTATGAATACTGACTTTTAAAACAGAAAATGACAATACACTCACAACATTATAAAGCATGAAACAAGCCCTTACATATTATAAAACAAAGTCCCCCCGTCATGTCTGTCTGTCTAAACGCGATAAACAAACAATAACCAAATAGATTTCGATGAAAATTGATATGGAGATAGCTTGAGATCCTGGGAAGAAATAGCCTAATTTTTATCCCGAAAATATACACAGCAAGATTTTATCCCAGAAAAACTCTCACGCGGACGAAGTCGTGAACAAAAAGTAGTACTTTATAAACTTATTTATATCATAGAAAAAACACCCTGTATAATAGCGCCATCTCCCTATTGATAATTGATAAGGTCGTCTCGCTCGCACTACGGTTTATTGACCCTTGGAAAAAATCCCCATACGTGATCGGCTAGTGAACAAAGGCCTCATCTCATCATGTTTTCTAAAGAAACTAGGGATCGATATATATTGGTTATTCTCGTGGCAACATCCAGTATAAATTGACCTTCATGGCTATACATTTGCAGTTTGTTATGGGATCTGTGCGTGGGACGTAATCAGATGATAAAGGAAGTCAAAATAAATCATTATTTGTTTATAGTTTGAAACGGACAGTAAGTAGTTTTTGAACATTTGAATATTCATTTGAACCTGTTTTTGTTGAATTTATTTGGATAAATGGTTTCTAAAAGGGATTTTATTATTTGCACACAAATTCCAAACAGTAGCTTCAAACTCCCTAACATTTTAAATACGGGACTAATATTCCTGTATAATTTGGGAAAGTAAAGATAATATACAGTGTCTTTTAGTATATTATATGTATTGCACTCTATAAAGATTTTATAAAATTGGACAGTATTGTACAAATTTATTGGCAAATTGGACACTATACTATGATGGTAGGTAGAATTATGACTTGTCGTATAACTGTTAATGGGTAAAGGCCGGAATGTCACGTGTCCATTTATACCAGCTGATGGTAGAATATATTTCATATCCGCCCGGATAGTGACCACCGTACGTAAGGTGTTAAAACTAGCACTAGCACACGTAAGTATGTCGCGTTCCGGGATCAGCATGTGAATATGCGGTTTTAACAGGCCGGCATAATTGTGTCGGCTATCTAGGGGTAATCATCCCTCGTTAGACATTCTATTGGACTCCATTCCACTTACCATCAGATACAGTAGGGTCACTTTAACGTGCCCTTATTAAAAATATAGTAAAGCAGTCTCGAACCTAGCAGTAGGACAGAATATAATACAGGGCCATTTTGACATTGCGTTACTAAATAAAACCTTATCTACTCGGAAATAACATATTACAATAAGTTACTAGAGTGGTAGATGTAAAATAAAAAAATGTAAGCTTCGAACAAAATAAATATTAATAAAAGGTAATTTTAATTTTAAGAGACCCAATGTCACTACTACTACTATAGAGAATTCGTTGTAGCAACATCATATTTTCATAATGATTTCTTATGTTTACGCGAATGTTAGACATTGAAATAATAACTAAAAACTATTTAAACGGATTTTATCATATTTTCAGTCAGAAATACACTCACGCACACGCCAGATTCGCATTAAACCACAAAATTATCAGAAAATCAGTAAACTAAACCCAGTATTTTGATGAAAATATTTTGCCACAATGTCAGCAAAGGTGAAGACGAATATATGGTTTCATTTAGTAACGCAATGTCAAAATGACCCTGTATAATGGGGGGTCTTATCCCCCGAGCCTACACTACGTGCCTGATTTATAGAATGTTTATAGCGGATGGGGCGACGAGTTTTTAGGTGATTGCCTCACGACATAACGTGGTTTGCGGTTTGCCGTATGTGAGGTATATATTCAAGTCATTTTTTAGACAACTGAATGGCAGCTATTTAAATTTTAAATCAGCCCTGTATAATATACTGTCCCACTGTTGGGCACGAGCCTCCTCTACTACTAAGAGGGATTAGGCCTTAGTCCACCACGCTGGCCTAGTGCGGATTTGCAGACTTTACATACCCTTAAAATTCTTATAGTGAACTTCTCAGGTATGCAGGTTTTCTCACGATGTTTTCTTTCACCGTTAAGCAAGCAATAATTCACTAAGAATACACACATATTTTTAGAAAAGTCAGAGGTGTGTGTCCTTGGGTTTTGAACCTGCGGACATTCGTCTCGGCAGTCCGTTCTACACCCAACTAAGCTCTTGCCGCTTAGATGCTGTTCTAAAGGTTCTGAGGCATTTGATAACAGGTCTTGAAATGCTTTGTAATTCCAATTAATTGGAAATTTAGTATGGAGATAGTTTAAGACGCTGGGAAGGTTATAGGCTACTTTCTATCCCGGGAAAATATATAGCAGGACTTTTATCCCGGAAAACTCCTCCATGTGGGCGAAGCCGCGAACAAAATATAGTCTTACGTAAAACGTTGTTGTATATAAAATTAAATATTTTAGATCCAACGTTTTAGGTCGTGAGTTGTCCGTTCTGAGATTTTATTATCTAGAAGATTGGTCTCACCCTATATTAGAGGTCACTGTTTACGAGCCGACCCCTGAGATTGGTATCGAACTGTCAATAATTTGGAGGTTAGACGTAATGATCCAAATTCCCAGAATATAACTATACGATATATATGCTAAGATCTTATATGATCTATATTTATAACTAGATATAACTTGCGGCTTCATCAGCGTCTAAGATTTTCCTAGAAATTTACTTGTCTCAAATAATTTGTTTAGTGATATTTCTGACTGACTGACTCTTGACTGACGAGAGATGATTATCCCTCGACAGTCGGCAGAATTATGCCGGCTTGTTCTAACCGGATATACATAAGCTGATTTATTATTATTTATTGCTTTATATGATAAGACGAGCTTACCGTTCGCCTGCTGGTAAGCGATACAACCGCTCATAAACAGAAGAAACACCATCACCTTGAATTACAAAGTATTGGTTGGTATTCTACTGCCCTCACCATCCTGAGACATGTGATGTTAAGTCTCATTATCCACTGGCTACAATGCCCTTCAAACTGGAACAGAACAGTGATTAAACACTGCTGCTTGGCGGTAGAAAGAGACATTACGGTGGTACCTACCCAGACTGACTCTTACATATGAGAGATTTACCACCAGCAATCCTGGAAAGCGATACACTTTCGCCACTAAATTTTCCTTCACAGGCAACAGATTATTCACAAAGACTACACACATAATTAGAGAAGTCAGAGGTGCCTTTGGGTTTCGAATCAACGGACATTTTCGCCAATCTGTTTCAGACCAACTAGGCTATCGCCACTTTTCAAATAAAAGCCCATAAAATAGTAAGTAGAAAGACCGTTCCCATAGTCGATCGATTTAGGTACGAACGCATGCACTAACCGGCGAACACCTGGCTTCATGGAATGCGAGACGGGATTCCGCGGGGTACGGGGGATAAGCGGTGGGAATAAAGTGATAAGGCATTGTTTATTAGTAACTGTATCAGTCTTAATAAATTTCGCAAAGCTATGCTTGAACACAAATTTACTCGATCAGCTGTATATTTCAGAAATTGTGTTTTAACATTATCAGTCTTACTTATAAAAAAATCGCAAAGCTATAGCTTAGTTAAAACAAAAATTGACTCGATCAGCTGTAAGTCAAAACCCGCCATCTTAATAATGTTTGAACTAGGAAACCGGTCATGTTTTGACAGCCATTTGAGCAATTCGTAATCATCTCTTAACGTTAAAATAAGTTAATAAGTCAGACTGTATATTATTCTATTTGACAGCCTCGGTGTCGTGGCTGTAATTGTGCAGGGTTCGTACGATTACCGCGCTAAAGTCCTGAGTTCGAATTCTGGATCGGGCCATAAAATAATTGCGACTGGTTTTTTCAAAGCACGTCCTGCGCCTGATTTCTCTCCGGTCATGACGATTGCCGTCTCACTGGACTCACATTATACTTTTATTTTTTTTTATAAAAAAAAATTACATCGTTCTGCTAATAAGTTTACTAATTATCACTTAGATATGATTAGATATGATAGATAGATATGCCTTTCAAGGATTGTACGTGAGCCTTTTTAACGGACCTTTGAAACGGAAAGTTATGAATTCAGCTTTTTTTATTAGAATTGAATGACGATGCACGTCACTCATCTTAAGATAAGTAGGGTTTATTGCTTGTATGTTTAAAAATTATATATTCTTATATTAGTGTATATACTTTTTTCAATTTTTACGTATTTCTCTCTCTCTTTATCTTTAAACTCTCGAACCGCTGTTCGATTCATTTTTTTTAATATATTATAGCTACGATATCCTTGAACGTCATAGGCTCTTCATTATCCTAGAAACAGACTTAACACGTACAGAACTGCGATACGAAGTTAGTACAAAATAAAAGTTCCTAAAACGCTGATCTCTCGTAACTTATACCACTATTCCAACCCACGGTTGTTATGGTATACGTTACAATTTAAGTCTTGTTATTTACTGCCTACCAGCTATTATTTTGCGTTGCATAAATATTGTTTGTGTAATTTTAATAGAAATCGACGTGGCCTTTCGCGTTTTTATACTTAGCAAAAGTAAATGTTTTTTTAATGTTAAGTATAGGTTTTATAAAGATTTTTTAGTTCGATGTTTTTGAAAGAGGATAGAAATAGCTTGATTTAAAACTTGAAGGATTTTTTTATTATATGTATAAGTTAGAAAATGAAATTAAAATTATTTTTATCACTTGACGATTACAAGTCCGTATAATATATGAATGAACTGTATAAATGTGTACTTATCTAGCCCGTCCGAAGGTAATTAGTTAATATATTTTATTAGGTTATTATTCCAACATTTTTCATTGATACTCCGTTCCTATTGGTTATAGCGTGATGCTATATAGTCAATAGCCTTCCTCTATAAATAGGCTATCCGATACTAAATGATTTTTTCAATTCGAACTAGCAGTTCCTGATATTACCGCGTCCAAACAAACGAACTATCCATCTTTATAATATATAAAAACAAATAAAAGTAAAGATAAGAAAAAAATATGTTATGTGATTTAGGAATTCAATTCTGAAAATATTGTGTTTTCGCGTTTTTTATATTTATTGAACAAAAATCAAAAATTACACTTATTACTGGATACCCTAATTTTGCATCAGCCTGTATAAAAATGAAAAAAAAAACTCTAACTTCTAACACAATGTACCTAACACGATAACTCCGAGTTGGAACAGAAAATTTTACCTTAATTTTGATTTTGTACGATAAACGGAAAGGTCCGTAGTATGGCTTTGTTGAATTAACTTTTTTAATTAAATAGTGACCTCGGGTCGAAAGTAACTCATGTCCCTTAATAGGAACGAACTCTGATGGAAAAATATTTTAATTGAACAAGCTTTCACGAGTGTATATTTTTTATAAATAAGACTATTAAATATGTACATATTTAATAGAAATTGATAATCAACCGACGTCAAAAAAGGAGGTTCTCAATTCTACTGTATTTTTTTCGTGTTCACGTATTTTATATAGCCTAACTAGCAATTTTAATGACTAATGTTTAATTTTTATTAAGCAAACACTCTAATATTGGTTACTTTTATACAGGTAATGTTACATTATTTTATGGTTTTTGAAGGTATAATTTTTAGTCAAAAGTTCTTAATATATCTGGTCCGTATTACTGGAAAATTCTGAATGTGTCAGAATATACCAATGAAATTCAAATAAGTTTTAACTATACTTAGAAGCAACAACAGCGTAGTTACAAATAGACAGCTGAGACAAAAGTTAGCAGGTTCAAAACCCGTACACCTGACTTTGAAGTTATTTATTTGCCAATAACTTTACAGTTGGAGGAAAGCATCGTAAGGAAACCTACCAGAGTGAAAGGTGGAATTATCTGAAAGCGAACTCGAAACATTATATAGGTACCAATATTCAACGGTCTGCAAATCGTTCTAATAATATTTTCTTTTTTATTTCTTTTAATGACGAGACGAGTTTGCCGTTCGCCCGATGGTAAGCGATACGACTGCCCATAAACAGTAGAAACACCATCCAACACCCTGAATTACAACGTACCTATTTGTTTGGTATTCCACTGCGCTCGCCATCCTCAGACATAAGATGTTAAGTCTCATTATCCAGTAGTTACACTGGCTACAGTGTCCTTCAACAATCAATTAGATTCTACATAAAGAAAAGCTGACAGGAATCGGGTTTCATAGACCCTACGCTACTGAAATTTACATACCTAAGAATTCTACATAATAATTTCGAAGATATGTGAAGTTTTCCAGCACTAGGCCAGCGTGGTATACTGAGGTCTAAACTTTCTTAATAGTAGAGGTACCCAGCTGTGTTAATTAACTGAGATATTGAATGTTGATCTATAGCGTAAAATTTCATATAAAAAAAGTAATCACTTGCACTCATAATGTATTTCATACTCGTTTTTATAGACTCATCTAATTTTGTTTAGAAATCAAATTACCGCCGTGGGTGGTCCATGAATATATACATTAATTGAATGGAGTTCGTTCTATATTAGGACTATTGGGCGTATGCATACGAATTTCTAATGATTTAAGGTCTTAGTGGCGTAGTTGTATTACGGTACAACTGCATAGTTGTATCAGGTTCAAACCACGGGTCGGGCACGGCGATATTTGGTATTCCCTCAAAATTAAATTAGTTTATCTATACTAAATGTACTCTAATATGTATTCAAATATTCTTGATACTATTTTCATATTGTATCTAATAAATATTTGTATAAGTTTCATAATTTATAACAGCGCCATCTATTTAAAAAAAAATGATTATAAATTCAAATATTTCCCAATTTAGCAAATTGCCAGTATTAAAAGTAGCCTATATATAAATCCAGGGCATGGTCTATTGGTGTACCAAATTTTTCTCAAAACCATTCAGCAGTTCCTGTGTTTACTTCTAACAAACATCCAAACATAACAAATCGCATTTATTAGTAAGAAGCAAGATGAGATTACTTACCCTACTTTAAACGTTTCAAAGCGGTTAACCGACCAAATGCGACAGTGAATTTGACATTCGCCCCATTGGGAGTAAACCGGGTGTAAAACCAAGATCCTGAGGGACTGCGACGAAAATAGTTCGGGATATTTTCGGAGTATCAACATGTACAGCTGTGCAGATATCCGTCAAAGATCCCTTTAGGATGTAGCTTATGGGATGAAGATATTTTGAGATGTTATGTCTATAGTAGAGTTAATGGGGACAAAAGTTAAATTTAGCATATAGCAGACAAAGAAACCAGAGTTATCGGTATATACAGGGTCATTAAAACATATCGTTACTAAATGAAACCACATACTTGTCTTCACCTTTGCTGACAATGTGCCAAAAATCATCTATTAATAACTAATAGTTTTACCAAAAATCCTGGTAGGTAAAATTTTTTTTGACGTAATTTTTATCTTTCTAAAATTTATTTATACAGTTATTTTATTTGGAGTCTAGATTAAGTCTAAATATAAAGTGTCTTATGTTTAATTTTAATTCTTGGCGCCTTGACTTAAATATCGTGCTTAAAATACGATCGATTATTATAAATTAAATATTGACTTAACGTTCGCTTCTCATTACCTCAAACATTTCAGACAACCCCGAATGCATTTGTTTATCTTTGTTTTCCTATTTGGAAATCTAGGCTTGAGCATTTTATGATACAACCATAGGAAGTGCCGCTTTAAATGTTAAAATCATCGATATATATATAATGTACTATGTACTAGACTTGGCGCTTCGAACATTCATTGTATTCAAGTGAATTATATTGCAATCCATTCAAATTGACTTTTAGTTGGTGAATATTGACAGCTTGTAGTTGTATACGGAGTGGCGCTCATGTTATAAAAAACTCGAGTCTAACTGTAAACTTGGATTTGAATAAAAATATTAGTCAAATAAGTAAAATGATTTGTTGTTCAAGTGAATAAATAGGTTATAACAGTGACGTTTTGGTTGCCAATTTAGTTCAGATATTGAACAAATATAGAATATACGCCAACGTTCAAAACCAATTCATAAATTGTTACCCAGGTCATTCCAGAACAAAATGATAATGGCACGTTGTACAATTCCAAAAAACAATTCAGACCAAAAATTAAACTGGACCAAGTGAAATAATACCAAAAGATAATCTCTAATTCAACCACGATGGAATTACTGCACGAGGCGAATAGCTTGGCCCTCCTCCAAAAGGAAACTAAAGTTACTTTTATTAAATTGGAATTTGTACTCGAGGTGTTAGAGTCTAAAATGCAGTGGGATATTAACGGCTAGAAACAAAAGGAAACTAAGAATTTATCCAATAAAATTGAATTTTGTATTCGAGGTGTTAGAGTCTAAAATGCGGTGGGGTATTTATAATGGCTGGAACAGGTGATGCTCAACTTAATCTTCGAGGGGATAGGAGAGGTTTCGAGAGATAACTTGCATCGCAACAGTCAGTAACTTCTGAGAATGGTGTTGGATATACAATTAATTTTTCCGCTGGTAATCTGAATAACAATTTAAATTTTCTAGTACATTTTGTTTAAGTCTTGCCTTCTATTTTCAAAGTGGTGCAGTGGTAGGATATTTATTTACTGGTGGTAATATTTTTGAATCTGTTTGAACAGAGAACGTACACAAGCTGTAAAAGCCGCCATAGTCCTCGTTAGTTGCGCTCAGGGATCAGGCTATGTATATCCGGCTTCAACCAGGCCGACATAATTGTTTCGATTGGCGAGGGATAACCATGTCTCGTCATTCGACATATGTATGCTATCTCGCACTATATTGGTCACAAAATCCAAATCCTGACCTCTAATGGTGTATACTTGAATCACACACACGTTTCAACTCCCTAACCTGGAGATCGAACATCGAACCTCACAGTTAAAAGCGCAAAGTACTATTTAATAAATTGAAAGGAAACGTTTGAATATTACGCACAATTTTAATATGTAATTTAGCATAAATACCTTGTTTACGTAATTTCATATCATATCAAGAGCCAAACAGGGTAAAGCCATTTAAGATCAAAATTAGGTACAAGGGTTATTCGTAGGAATTCAAGAGTTCCGTTCAAGATGATCTTCAGTTAAATATGGATTCTATATATAGTTCATTGCTTTGGAAGCGACGTGGGATTTATATATGAACCTTTGACTATCAAAGACATTTCCCAGAATAAAAGTTTTACCCCCTTATTCATAGTCGTTATATATCTAAGGACGGAGCATTGCTGTGATAACAAGTCTATTTCTCAGCTTTGTTTATCTGACAGCCAACTAGATTCAAGTTGTATCACAATATTAGCCAATCGCAACGGCCCTGTGTCTACGCACTGCGAGGGCCGCCATGCCGTCAGCACTGAGAAACGGAAATGTTATCACAGTAATGCTTCGTCCTTAGATAAATAACGTCTATGAATAAGGGATTATTCTTTTTGCTCGAGACTTCGCCTGCGTGAAGTTTTCAGGAATAAAAGTCCCGCTATATACTTTCCCGGGATAGAAAGTCTATAAACTTTCCAGGGTCTTAAACTATCTCCATACCAAATTTCATAAGAATCCGTTCAGTAGATTTTGAGAAAATCGATAACAAACAGACAGGCAAAAAAGGGGATTTTGTTTTATAATATGTATAGATTAAGATTTTTGTTTAGAAGACGTAAAAGGAGTTAGACTCCATATCACATCATGGAACGGAACAAACTTGGTAAAAATTGCGTGCCTTGGTTTCACCACTACCTATCTCACGAGGATATAGGTGTGATGTGTGTTTGTATTTTTTTTATCAAACAAGCGGATGACTGCAGATGACAAGCGAGGATAGCCTAGTTGGTTGTGGAACGGAATGACGAGACTAATGTCCGCAGGTTCAAATACCAAGGGCACACACCTGACTTTTCTAAAATATTATGTGTGTATTCTTTGTGAATTATCGCTTGCTTTAACGGTAAAAGAAAACATCGTGAGGAAACTTACATACCTGAGAAATTCTCTATAGGACTTTTCGAGGGTGTGTGAAGTCTACCAATCCGCACTGGGCCAGCGTGGTGGACTAAAGCCTAATCCCTCTCAGAAGTAGTGGAGGCCCGTGCTCATCAGTGGGACTGTATATAATACAGGGCTGATATTATTATTTATTATAAGCGGATGGACTGATCTTACCTTGGATACCGCCACCGCATGAAACAAAATGGGGGCGATGAGCTATCAATATCAATGATTTCATTATTCATCTTCATTCTTCTACGTACTTCTATCCCACTCTATACTATACTATAAAGCCTGATTACAGCCTGACTTCAATCGCCTTCTGTTACCCGTTCTACAAAGTTAAATTACGTATAACCATTTGAAACTCAAAATTTCCTACCGGAGTCGCGGGTAGTTAAATAACGGAACATTCTCGAATGATCTGAAGATTTATATATAGAAAATGTATTTAGGATCTCTTTACGCGGCAATAAGAATCAAATTTCCTTTCATAATGTAATTACTTTGATGTCTTATGTTAATTAATTATTCTTTTTGTCTCGTAATAAGTCTTTTGAAGAATTTTCGAGATGTGTAGTTTATTAGAGGATGTCCATAATGGGGTATTAGATTAATTAAATGACCTACTGTTAGCTTTTATGTTTGCATGTTTCCCGTGCCTATAAAAATATTGTACTAATTAATTAAAACTAATTGCTTTTCTGAGTAGCGGCGATATAGTTGGGAGTGGAACGAACTGTTCAGATAAAGGTCGCGGGTTCATAACCAGCCTAGGGCTGATATCTCTGACCTTTCTAAGTATATTCTTTGTTAATTATCGCTCGCTTTAACGGTAAAGGAAATCATCGTGAAGAAATACACTTGGATTTCGAGGGTATGTGAAGTCTGATTACCCGCACTGGGCCAGCGTGGACTAAAGCCAAACCTTCTCAGTAGTAGAGTAGGCCCGTGCTCAGAACAGTATGAAACTTTTACTCGGACAATTGTTTTGAAATAATTTATACGTAATAGTGTATTCTTTGAACATTTAAATATATATCTTTGATAATTTATACAAACACTGCTCCATTGTAGGACGTTTTTAAATAAATTCATATTGCAAAATTTATCAAACAATCTCTCCAGATTACATTCAAGGCACTAAGATATCGGAATTGCTCTGCCGAGCTAGAAACCTTCCGCATTGCAGGCATACATATTGATATACGTATACTCTTTACTTACTAGTGGTTTTTCATATGTGAGAGTCCGCCTGGGTAGGTATCACCGCAATGTCTATTTCTGTCGCAAAGCAGTGTGTAGTCACTGTTGTGTTCTGGTTTGAAGGACATTGTAGCCAGTGTAACTACTGGACATAATAAGACTTAAAATCTCATGTCTCGGGATGGCGAGCGCAGTGGTATGCCAAACAATACTTTGCAATCCAAGTTGTTGGATGGTGTTTCTACTGTTTATGGGCGGTTGTATCGCTTATCATCAAGCGAACGGCGCGCTAGTCACGTCATTAAAAGCAATAAAAAAAAGAATAAAAAAAATATACTCTTTAAACTCTCTCGGCATCTTTGTGTTTCAGTAACTTTACATGCTTGAAATGTGTTTATAAATTAAGTTCTCAGTGGAATTTTGTTTTAATGACGAGACGAGGAAGTGACTCGTCGGAGTAACAACTACAATTTCCAGTTGGTGTATATATAAACTGCCTCAGTGGCGTAGTTGTAATTGTACACGGTCGGAGTACGACTAGCGCGCTAAAATATTGGGTTCAAATCCCGGATCAGGCCAAAAAAAAATTATGAATAAGTTTTGCATGTTAAAAATTACTCGGTCGCAGCTCGGAGTCAGCAAGATGGCGGTGTGATACCCCCGTGCCTCGAAAAGCACGTAAAGCCGTTGGTCTTGCGCCTGATCTCTCTCCGATCATGTCGGATTGCCATCTCACCGGACTATAAGAGTGAAGGACCAGAGCGGACCGGTTTATTGCGCTCACACTTGTGCACTATAATATATCCTGCGTATCTAGCGCATCTTCGTTGAGACACGCCACCGAAGCCGAAATTTGACTAAGAAGGAATTAATTAATCATATAAACTACAAGTATTTTAGAACAAAGCGCTTCAAAATTCTCATAGAACGAGACTGATATTTATTAGGACGGGTCGAAAACAGATATAACGTACTACCCTCAACTCCTTTATAAATATTACTTATAGATTATATTTATTGTTAGAAAACTGTCACGATTCTAATTAAAATAAAAGAAATATCACTGACTACAGAAATACTTTCGGCAAATATCTCACCAACCAACCGACTGGTACGACTGTCAACAACCAACTAGCCCGGTCTGTCAAACGCTCAGTGTTTTTATAGCAAAAAGTGTTACAAATACCCTCACTAAAATGTTCTATGCTAACATTATTAATTTCCTCATTATTCTTCGAAGCTGATATAAAAAAAAAATAGCCAGGAATTAAATAGAAAATCATCATCATCATCAACAACCGCAGAATGTCCACTGCTGAACATGGGCCTTCTTCAAAGATTACCAGATCGACCTATTGGAAGTGGCATGCAGCGACCTCCTACGACTTTTTTATCTAAAATGTCTGCAACCTATAGGATTAAACTTAAATGATTTTAAATGCATCGATTATATGGTTTAATGAAAGGAAGAGATACATTAATCCTAATGCATGTTATTCAATCAACTCAATTACAGGAATTCTTAGGAGTGTACAGAAGGCAAAGCGCCTTTAACATACTTTAACTAACTAATAACTGTTAATGATTTCTTATGTGACTTATATTGACTGCCTCGGTGGCGTAGTTGTATTGCATGTCCGGTACAATAGCGCTCTGAGGTCCTGGGTTCGAATCCCGGGTCGGGCAAAGTGATATTTGGGTTTTTCTGCTCAGTATCTGGAATTTGTGCCCGATATGGCGATAGGCTCGCCCCCTATCATATCATGGGACGGAACATACTTGGCGAAAAGTGGGTGCTCTAGTTGCGCCTCTGCGTACCCTTTCGGGGATAAAATGCGTGATGTTATGTTTATGTATGTATTTCTTATGTTTACGCAAATGTTAGACATTAAAATTAAACTATTTTACGGATTTTATCGCTATTTTATATTTCAATTTTCTCCTGACATTTCGAAGACTCCAGCCTTCATGGTCACGGGGGGGACTGAGGTGTTGTTCATCCGCAAAGTCAGAGTTACAATATCTACCTACATTATACAATTTTTTATTTTTCTTGCTGTTGGTAGTTCGATCTACGCAGAATGAAACGTCGGGGGAAAATTAAAATATATTAACCGAGATAGAATCCGATAAGCTTAAATAGTTTAATTTAAAAATTTAGCTGTTCCTATAACTACCAGTGCAGTCTATTTGGAACGGGATATACACAGGCTGTTCCCGGAACGCGATACACGTGGGCCACTATGGCGGGTTTTAACACCTTGTGTACGGTGGTCGCTATCCGGGCGGATATAACATATATCCTACCAGCAAAAATATCCACAATCTTTCGCATATATTATTAAGTAGTATGATAAGAGTAATATTATAATCTGCCCATTAATGCTAATACTAAACATGCCCTTATAAATTTCAGTAAAAGCCTCCCGGAAGATAGTTTAGAAGCCGTCGCTCTTAGCTATTTCAATAGCATCTTATAATTAAGAGCGAGCGGTTCAATAATTAACAGGATACTCGTATCTCCTTGTCTATTTAAAATGTGCCTGATATTCCAGTTATATGGCAATTTCAATAACTCATGTTTACCAATTAGAATGCTTAGGGTTGTCAATTTAGAAAATTTTGAAAACATCGAGATTTTTTTTTGATTTTTTTTATTTTTTTTTAAATCTACACATATTTGTAGCTATAGTCATTTGCGTATTTATAACTTTGGTTATAAGCAATAATTATTTTCTTAAATCTACAAATATTTGTAGCTATAGTCATTTGCGTAATTATAACTCTGGTTATTACTACTCACTAACTCTGGTGTTCTGGTAAGTGGATTGAGGTTCATATAAATATATTTGAGCCCGATACGCCTGCAGGCCCAGCGTCCATCACATACATAGTGGGACTAAATACTATTTCTGTAGTCACTCCTAGTAATATCACTGGTTAATGAATATGAAGTCTTTATCTAATATTAAAATTAAGTTATTAAAAAAATAAGTGAAAAATAGTTTAATTTTAATGTCCAAAATTTGCGTAAACATAAGAAATCTTTATTTAATATATAAAGATAATAAACTTGATTTTCGCCAAATTCTTCTGTATTAAATGCGTGTAGTCCAAAACCCACAGCGTAAAGATCAACAGCTCATTAAAGATCCAAAAAAAAAATCAATGTAAACCAACCTTCAGACGGCCCTAGTTAAAGCCATCGGCAGCTAGATATTACGAACAGGTCTAGGTCTCTAAGGAAATTAATACATAAACGGGCGCCGTGGAAAGCCGTTCGACTGGGAATAGGCTTCGGGTAGGGTCACCTACATTGATCGGCAGATATACAGAAATATCTATATTTTCCTTTTACATCCACACTTATGTTTTTTATCCCCGAAAGAGGTAGGCAGAGATTGAACAGGTACACCTATTTTCCGCTATGTTTATTCCGTCCCATGATGTGATATGCCTTTAGTAATATCCGTCACAGATTTCATATTTCAGGATACCTACTAGAAAAACCCAATATCACTGACCGATCCGGGATCGAACCAAAAACCTCAGTCCTGCAGTCGTGAAATAAAACTACGGCACTGAGGCAATACTACTTCACACTTCAATAAATTAGCTCTGCTGGTTTTGCATAAGCAGTCATGCTTTTGCTGTTATATTTGTATCTAGATAGCGACCTCCGTACAAAAGGTACCCACTACGGTGGCGGTATAGTATGTCGTGTTCCGGGATCAATATGTATATGCGATTACAAACAGGCCGGCATAATTGTGTCGACTGCTGAGAGATCATCTCTCGTCAGTCGATATCTGGCCACTCCGCTTACCAATAGATGCAGTTGGGTCATTTTGCTGTTATCGTAAAAAAAATTAGCAAAACTAAAATTCAGAAAAGCTTCGTTGTGGTTCATCGATATTGTTGTATCCGATACCACAGTACAATTAATTTACAAAGTACAAAGGTATAAGAATATTGTTTCGCAGTCCTTCCTCATATTCTGAAGTAGGTTTCAATATGATAAAAGAAATAATAACAGAAATATATAGGAAGATTCAAATAATAAAGACGAAACAATTTATAATAATATTTAATAAAGCCCTAATTTACAAAATCACGTGGCAACCCTATATTCAAGTTTTTAAATCTAACTGTTTTATTAATTTTACGCGGGAATACGCGGTTAGAAGCCTAAAGCAACCGTTTCTAATAAAATATTATTCTTAAAGTCAACAGTCTAGACTAAGATCAAACAGTTTTTTCAGAAATATTTTTTTTTTAGTTGTTAATTTTCTTTGTGTTTTTTGGTGTTGTAACACTTTTCCAACTTTTTTATGTATTTTAGTCCTTTTCAAATATAAAATAACCTCAATTTAATAAAGATATACAATATATGGCAACCAAAACGTCACTGTTATAACCTATTTATTCACATGAACAACAAATAATTTTACTTATTTGACTAATATTAATTATTCAAATCCAGGTTTACACTTAGACTAGAGTTCTTATACCATGACCGTCACTCGGTACACAACCACAAGCTGTCAATATTGACCATACTAAAGTCAGTTTGAATGGATTGCAGGTCAATTCAGTTGAACACAGTGAATGTTCGGAACGCCAAATCTAGTACGTAGTACGTATATATCGATGTTTGAGATGTAGTATAAAATATATTTAAAAAATGCGTATCATTTGAGCGCAGTTAGATCTTAGAACTCTTCAGAGTATTACAAGTAATAAACCTGTAATTTCTGTACCTTATACGCTCGTTAATCTAATTACATGTAATATATTTTTGTAACTATAATAAAGTACGTCAAGGAGCTATAAAGTTAGCAAATGTGGATTTAGGAAACTTTATACTTCAATTAGTATAATTAGTTTCATGCAAAGAGTTCTAAAATTATATAGAGCGGACATTTAGTAATTATATCTAAGGACGCTGTGACATCTTATCATTTGGACATTTCAAATAAGACAGCGACTTATTACCAATTCGTAATCAGTTTTGGAGCAAACAATTGGTCTTGACGTCCGGTCTGTTTTTTTAAACTGTGACCAATATTCGGTATATGACAATCAAAGGAACAGTTCCACCTTATCCGCCTTCGTTCCATATTCACTACTCTTGAATTAAATGTCCTTAAAACGAAATACTTTGAAAATAATAATATGTTAGTATAATGATTTCTTATCTTTATCTATATACTAGCTTTTGCTCGCGGCTCCGCCCGCGTTATAAAGTTTTTCAGGCTAAAGTTTTCCGTTATAAAAATAGTAGTTTTCCGGGAGCCTATGTTCTTCCCAGGGTCTCAAACTGTCTCCATACCAAATTTCATCTTAATACGTTGGGTAGTTTTTGAGTTTAACACGTTAAGGCAGACAGATGCAGCGGGGGACTTTGTTATATTATTTAGAACTTTTTATGTGAAACAATCCCGTCATACATCATTGTTGCATAACTTTAACTGTTTACGCAGCGCAGGCAACGGAAGCTCTCAAAACTCATAATTTTCCCCGTTTTTGCAACATGTTTCATTACTGCTCCGCTCCTATTGGTCATAGCATGATGATATATAGCCTATAGCACTCCACGAATAAAGGGCTATCCAACGCAAAAGAATTTTTCAGTTTGGACCGGTAGTTCCTGAGATTAGCCATTACTGCCCCGCTCCTATTGGGTATAGCGTGATGATATATAGCCTATAGCACTCCACGAACAAAGGGCTATCCAACGCAAAAATAATTTTTCAGTTTGGACCGGTAGTTCCTGAGATTAGCCATTACTGCCCCGCTCCTATTGGGTATAGCGTGATGATATATAGCCTATAGCACTCCACGAACAAAGGGCTATCCAACGCAAAAAGAATTTTTCAGTTTGGACCGGTAGTTCCTGAGATTAGCGCGTTCAAACAAACAAACAAACAAACAAACAAACAAACAAACTCTTCAGCTTTATATAATAGTATAGATTATAACCTTGAATTTTCGGATAACCAACACCTCAACCCGTCCCGTGACCACGAAAGCTGCAGTCTTTGAAAAGGGAGAATACATGATATATAAAACCGCGATAAAATCCGTAAAATAGTTTTATTTCAAGTATAGTAGTGTTTGTTGATGTTGCGCCTGCGCATCTTGGATTTGTAGAAAAATTAGTAGCCACTTGGTTGGGTTTTCTTTATTATAAGAATAACAAAAGTTGAGGTGTATAAATGGTCGACGACATAACTGCAGACGCCGAAAAAGAGGAAGTGGATGTCATTCGGATGCGTACTCGCTGTGGTGCAAGACTTTGTTTTTTTCTTTCAGCAAGTTGTAGTGTGGAATGTTCAAGTAGTATTCCCACTAACAAAAATATCTTTAAAGAAACCTTAATTACTCACTCCTTTTTTCCACTAAGGGGTAGGTAGTGGCGTAACTGGTCAACCCACTTTTCTACACGTCTTCCGTCCCATGATGTGGGGGCATTGCCATATCGGGCACAAATTCCAGAAAAACTCAACATCACTTTGTCTGACTCGGAGATCGAACCCGAGACCTCAGCACTACACATACCGTAATACCACTACGCCAACAAGACAGTCACACACTAAATATTCATAATTTATTCATTAACACCAATGGCTGGGGTACAATTAAATTAAGAGCTTCCTTCGTACTCAACTTAAATTATCTAGATTTGTATAACACAGCAACAATTGCAATTTTACAGTTGCGTTATTCTACATTGTTTTGTATTTTGCATTACGTTGCATAGTTATAAAAAGGATTTAGTTTAAGTGCTTTAAAAGTTGGTTTTGCCTTAGTCCAACACGCTGGCTTAGAGGTTTTTTTTAATTTCCAAATGAGTTTACTATATTTTTTATTATATTTCACAGATTATATTATTAATTACACCTAATAATTTTATGAACTATCGGTGACACAGGGAGCAAGGTTGGCTTAATTGGGGTTGGCAGACTTTACATACCCTAGATCTTATGGAGAATTTCCTTCCATGACAGTGACGGCTTCAAAATCTTCGAGACTATGGGGAAACTTCGAGAAAATTCAAAAAAATAGTTTTATTTCATAATCATAAATGTATACTTTTTTAAGTTTAATTACTTATGACATACTTACACGGAACTAAAGAGCGAAAACGCAATAGTACCTATCTGAATTTCGCCACGCTTTTTCGTTCCATGATATGATAGGGGTCACACTATCGCCTTATCGGGCACAAATTTCACATGCAGATTCATATAGTACAGGAAATTTATTTAAACAAGAATTCAAACATTTTAATCCATTCTATTATACAAATAGATTGTTTGTTCGAACACGGTAATCTCAGGATCTACTGGTTTAAATTGAAAAAATATTTTAATCTTGGATAGCCCATTCATCGAGGAAGGCTATAGATATATAACATCATGCCACGACCAATAGGAGCGGAGCATCAATGATAATAATATGTAGAACTGATTATTTACACATATGTGGTGTATCTAGAATCTCTTACGAAAACAAATTACAGGACAAGATGATAATCACACACACAATAACATTACTCCGGAATAATACTAAGCAGAAAATCTAAAATATCACTTTGCCTGACCAGGGATTCGAATCTAGGACTTCAGAACGCTGCCGTACTGCGCACGCAGTACAACTACGCCACAGAGGCAGTTGTGTCCTTCATGACATCAAATTTATTTGTATAAAGTGATCAAATCATTTTGTAAATATATTAAGGTTCAGAATTAATTAACCACGAAACCAGCATTTATTACTTCACCTCAATCATCATTATATCTGATGTCAACTATTAAAGCAAATTAAACCTTAATGGCGATGCTATCTTTGGGGATGTCATTCAAGGGACCTTTAGGCTACCAGTGGCGTAAGGTGGAATTTTCTGAGAGTGAACCCGACACAACATATATGTAATGTAAAATGCAGTCTGCAAACCACTCTAATGATTATTAGATTCTACAAAAATTCTCTTGACTGACTGCCTCGGTGGAGCAGTTATACTGCATGCGCGGTACAACAGCGCTCTGAGGTCCTCGGTTCGAATCCTGGATCGGGCAAAGTGATATTTGGTTTTTCTGCTCAGTATCAGCCCGGAGTCTGGAATTTGTGCCCGATATGGCGATAGGCTCGCCCCCTATCACATCATGGGACGGAACACACTTGGCGAAAAGTGGGTGCCATGGTTGCGCCTCTGCATACCCCTTCAGCGATAAATGCGTGATGTTGTGTGAAACCGACGCAACATATAGGTGCTTATAGGCATGAATGCGGTCTGCAAATCGTTCTAATGATAATTAGATTCTACTTAAATTTTATATAAAGGGAAGCCGACAGGAATCGAGTTATATAAACCCTTCGTCACTGTAATAATAAATAATATTAGCCCTGTATTATATACTGTTCCACTGTTGGGCACAGGCTTCCTCTACTGAGAGGGATTAAGCCTTAGTCCACGCTGGCTTAGTGAGGATTGGTAGACTTCACACGCCCTCGAAATTCCTATAAAGTAATTGTCAGGTATGCAGATTTCTTCACGATGTTTTTCTTCACCGTCGCCTTTGTAGGGTATACTGAAATTTAAAAACGTTGACACGAAACAAACCAGCGTATAAAACCCTCCATTCCTTTAAACACATTCGCAACAGCTCAGATTTAAAACGTCTGAAGGAAAACACGTATTTCATTTTAAAAATACAAGGAGTTTGCAGGAAACACTTTCAATACTTAAAATCTTCTTGATGTATCTTAGCATTCCTTTGGGAAGCGCCACAAAGGAATGCTGGGTGTGAACTTGTCTCTCTTACTCGTGGGTTAACGTCTAGGAGAGAGCAGGATGGAAGATTTTTACTAAAACTACGAAATTCTTAGAAATGTTTTACCATTTATTCTCGAAGTTACTTCGCTTACGAGTATTTTTATTGTACGATATAAAATTGTTTTTAGAAATAGTTTTTAAACATCCAATCATATTCTCAACTTTCAAATAGTATTCGAAATTCAAATTTAAAGTTGGAATACGCGAGTTTTTAATAAAATACAAAACGGTTCTCACAATTCTACAGCACTTATGCAGTCGAGAAATTCACCAGTACTGAATCGAAAACTATTAGTAAACGCAAATACCCACTTCCCATAAACTGGTGCAGCAGAAATTCCCAGTCTTTTGCAATACTATACGATGATTTATTCATCTATCCTTTATATAAAGTTAAATATTTATGTTCGAATTCCAATATCGACGTTTGTTATTTATTTTATCGAACAAGTCGAGGAAACAAAGTTATGTATTACGGGCTTTAGAAGTTTCAGTTGGATTTGAAATCCACGAATTAATTGGATTGAAAGTACTCGTGGATTATATTTTATTATTTCTTAATTATATCGTTTAGATCTTTCTTTCTGTTTGCGAAATAAATTAAATCATCTGACTTACAAAACTTAAATGACTCGCTCTCTCAATAAAACAATGACCTATTTCAAAATTGTTAATTTGTGGGAATCGTCAAAAATCTCATTTCTGTATGCGACCTTTTTTTAAGTTGCTATAAAATTTAAATTGTAAAAGATATCTAAAAAATGAAAGGTATGGCATGAAAAAAAAAGGAAAAATAAAAAAGATCGCAAACAGAAATGACTTTTTTGGACGACTCCCACAAATAATTATCAATTTTGGAATAGGTAGTTATTTTATTAAGACATAGAATTCTATACCAATCTTATCTGATTGTTCAGAATGTCCTAAATGTAATATTTAATAGAACATAACTAATTAATTCTCAACGCTCCATTGTTCCAGATACACAATGACATTACCAGAATACAGAAGAAAGATAAAATAAATACAAACATGACTCAAGCATTAAATGAAATATGGAGCCTTTGAAATGAAATGAAGATGACGGAAGAAAGTATGGCACTAAAGGAAAGCGACAAAGATATACTTGCTATAGACAATGTTGGCATTAAACTTATTGTGGTTAAGAACAAAACGTCCGATGAGAAATCGAGTGAAACAAATCAAAGACGACTAACGAGTAGGAGTGTGAATCCATTGTTCCTTTTGTTAAGGATAACAGCGAATTTAACTTCGTTGATGAAGCAGTGGAGTTTGTTTTACATTTTGATTTGTTGTGTGAGTGCGTTTGGTGAGCAACGGTTTGCGATAGAACCTCAGGATCAGGTGAGTGGTCACTGTTTTTATTTAGTTTGCCTAGCGAATTTTGTCTTATTTACGGTCTAGTCAAAATAATAGTGTTTTTATTAAACAACTACAAATTAGCTTAACTGCACCTTATGTTAAGTGAAGTAAAGCTCATTTTTGCCCAATAACATTTTTTTACGAGAAGGACGAAATTACCTTAATGCATCTGAAAATAAAATGGTATTTAGATAGAGGTTTTGTTTGACGAGAAGCGATAATCCTTCGTCACCCGAGACAATTATGCTGGTATTTTTAAAATATAATTTTATTTGACGGTTGTTAGATTTATACCGTTTTCTGTAACATCAGTCAATTCAGGAATGACCTTTGAACAAACTCACAGTTTCAGGGGGGTTTTAACAATGTGTTTGATAGTGGCAATCCAATTTATTTGATAACGAAATACCTTTAAGAGCGGAATCGTTTCCATAATTCTTTTGTAATTGTAGAACACTTATGCATGGAAATAATACATAGTTACAAAAATACGAGACGAGCACTTGAGGTAAATCAACTAAACAACAATTTTGGATTTTAAATATCTTGATACTATGTCTATAATAGCCACTAGTCCAACGAAACAGGAACAAAGACTAATAGAAGCACAATCGGTTCAATTATCGAATAATATCAACGCATTGTCTGTTAACAAATCGGCCATTTCGCTAACCCGTGCCACGATAATAATCGCTGAAATATTCAACTGTGAATTAATTTCGTCTCCATTGTTGGGGTCGCAGTTTAAACAAATGATATTATCGGACAAACAAATTTCGTCGTAAAACTAACTTATTTCATTATAACTGAACAGGTGCGGATTAAGGTTGAGGGTATTGCTCCAAAGTGTTTACCGTCTCCTTTGTTTAGTATACAGAGCATGGACTGATAGGTCATTGATTTTGTTCAAATTAGGTTTAACCACACTGCCTCAGTACATGCGCGGTACGATAGCGCTCTGAGGTCCTGGGTTCGAATCCCGGGTCGGGCAATGATACTTGGGTTTTTCTGTTCAATGTCAGGTCGGAGTCTGGAATTTGTGCTTGATATGGCGATAGGCTCGCCCCCTATGACATGATGGGACGGAACACACTTGGCTAAAAGTGGGTGCCCTGGTTGCGACTCTACATACCCCTTCGGGGGTATATGCATGATGTGTTTGTGTGTATAGGTTTAACCAGGACAGGATTCTTTTGAACAGGTTGATGTCAGACAGGCAGACGTTCTTAAAATATAAGTCAAATCCTGTCTGCATATAGAAGTATGTTGCTTTGACTCCATTTATGAATTGAAATAGAAAACAAATAATCAATCTGTAATAATAATCTATTAAGTTGGAATTTTGAACATGAGATACTCATGTTTAATAATAATAATATCAGCCCTGTATTATATACTTGCCCACTGCTGAGCACGGGCCTCCTCTACTCATGTTTAAGGTGATAAAAAAAATCTAAGTAGATAGGTGTAAATAAAAAAGAAGTATATTGATAGCTTTGATTATCGCTCGGTAATACGGCGTCCTGAGGTTCATATAATGTTACTTATCACAAATATTAAAAAAAAGAACTTCTAGTTAACACCTTATTCAAAAAGGTTAAAATTAAAACTAGTTTGATTCTAACATTAGAATAGTTCGTGTTTGACACGAATTTCTCCTAGTAGTGCGATCTTATTCCAAGTGTGAAACGAAGTTTTTACATTAAACTAGTTCACGAGAGACACTGGATATTACTGGCTAGAGATTGAACGGGGTAGTGAGTGCTTCCGTTTTCAAACGATTGTCGTTCCAACGTCTTTGTCGGGGAAAATCTGTTCTTACAGCTTATTTCGGCTATTGGATCGAACTTAGATGTTTTATTCGAAACTGGAGTAAACTTAAATAAATATTGAAAACCTAATAATATTCTACGCAAGTCTTTATACAAGAATTAGGGATAACTGGAAATAGACAACAATGGAACCTATGCAAATTCATCGAATCATTTCTGCCAGCAGCAGTGTGTAGTCACTGTTGTTTTCCGGTTTGAAGGACATTGTAGCCAGTGTAACTACTGGACATAATGAGACTTAACATCTCATGTTTCAGGATGGCGAGAGCAGTGGAATACCAAACAATACTTTGTAATTCAAGGTGTTGGATTGTGTTTATGGGCGGTCGTATCGTTTAACATCAGGCGAACGGCAAGCTCGGCTCGTCATTCAAAGCATTAAAAAAAATATTGATTGCTATTCCAACTACTATCTTTGTAACGGAATTATTTCGTTTTCGTTTTAAAGAAAGATATATATTCTCTGACACTCGACGAGTTTTACCGCTCGGCAACATCAAAGGCGTGTCACCGCTCATCCTGGTTTACAAGAGGTATACTGACGGTTTTGAGGAATAGTCTCAAAGCGTATGTGTAATATAAATACTATAACAAATTTTGATAGCAACAGCATTAACCATCTCTTCAAAATTTTACCATTGTTTATAGTTCTTTATACACAGATTTATCCCCTAATTCGTAGACGTTATTTATCTAAAGACGGAGCATTGCTGTGATAACAAGTCTGTTTCTCAGTGCTGACGGCATCGCAGCCTTCGCAGTGCGTAGACAAGGATGCGTAGAATCTAGTTTGATGTCAGATAAACAAAGCTAAGAAACAGACTTGTTATCACAGCAACGCTCCGTCTTTAGATAAATAATGTCTATGAATAAGGGGGTTAGTACTTTAGGAGATTTTACCTTTATTATATTGTTTAATGGATTGAACATATTGGACAGGCCCCCCAGTACCTTGACTACATCCCTGCGCCCTCTCCCGCTTACCAAGCTCATCGAAATTTTCATTGGCGGCATTATTTTAATCGGCATCGAGTAAATGTATTATTCACTTTCCAGAATTTCATGTCTAGCTCATAAAAAATAATGTATTATTAATATATATTGTTGTTATTGAAATGTTTTTCGATTTTCATTTATTGTGATCATCTGGCAATTCTTTCCACTAATTTGAAGCATTATCACTCTTATACATAAGCTAATAAAGTAAAACCTTTTTAATATTCTGGGTGATTATATTTTGTGGTGTGTTATTGTGGATGGTTGGTGATTAGTCACCATCAACGTTAATGGGGTCACTATGTGTTCGTTTGCACTTTTTGTAAAATCTTTGCTACGTAATTAAAAGTCTTAATTAATTAAAAAAACATACGATTATGTATAATGAATCGGACGTATTAAATATACTTTATTTAAACTAGCAGAGTCCTGAATGATAGATTTCTGTTTCTCTTTATTTTATACTGCCACGACAAAGTGACCCCGCTGCATCTGATGGTATGTGGAGTGGGGTCCAATAGAATGTCGACTGACGAGAGATGATTACCCCTCGACAGTCGACACAATTATGCCGGCCTGTTGGAACCGGATATACACAGGTGTTCCCGAAACGCGACACACGTATGCCACTATGGCGGTATTTTAATACCTTGTATTCAGTTGTAGCTATCCGGGCGGATATAAAATATATCCTATCACCAACTCCCCTTAAAGAAAAAGGTAGATGAGTCGTACCGCGAGCAGAAAATAGCACTAACTAAAAATAAGATTTGGTTTTTGTGAATTTTGTAGAGGTTTATGAAAGCTGCTCCCGTACCATCCCTAGAGCATCGTAAGAGCCTCTCCCGGGATTCTGGGAAGCCACAATAAAAAGCGGCATAATATATCAAAGTGAGCATCTGCGAATCAAATATATTCAGTTACTACTACATTTTATTTCTGAGTGCAGTATTAATTTTGTCTCAATTACAATACGCTATACAAATAATAATAATAATAATAAGTGGCGATAGCCTAGTTGGGTGTGGAACGGACTGCTGAGGCGAATGTCTGCAGGTTCAAAACCCAAGGGCACATTCCTCTAAGTTTTTTAAAAAAACTTAGAGGAGTGTGTGTATTATTTGTGAGTTATCGCTTGCTTTAACGATGAAGGTAAACATCGTGAGGAAACCTGCATACCTGAAAAGTTCTATAGGAATTTTGAGGTGTGTGAAGTCTACCAATCCGCACTAGGCCAGCGTGGTGGACTAAGGAATAATTCCTCTCAGTAGTAGAGGAGACCCGTGACCAGCAGTGGGACAGTATATAATACAGGGCTGATGATGATGATAATACAAATAAACCCATAGTTAATTCAATATGCAATATAGATCAAACATTTTGTAAACTTTTTTGTATCTTTGTCTTAGTTAAAGCGCGATAATCATCTGCTTATCTTTTAAAAATAAAATACTTTATTTATCACGCAGGCGAACAAAATTGCACTTATGATAAGTTAAAACAAGTTATAATAATTGTTATTTTTATTAAATTTCATTTAAATCAATTGTATGAATGCGGACATTTTAAATTAGGGTGAAAAATTAATACAAAATAGCTCAAGGTGCACCAAAGTAGCCAGCTCGGGCTGGTAGGTAAGGGGAAACAAACAGGTCGCGATCTTCACTGGTGAGGACGATTTGAGCCCTAGCCTAGCTAATCTATAAGCCATTCATTTGCTATCTAAGTGTTGACATCCGAAGAAGGAGGTTAGAAAGAAATTCCAGGCTTACTGTTCTGTCACCAATTGTCTTTTAATAAGTCTTTTAGATACAAAGTCACATTAGTTATATAAGTTGGTACATACGCCATGGACCAGTGAAGATTGTAAAAGGAGATGACACGCCGCAAGATAACTGCTGTCTATATTCTTCCCACTATATATTTTTATCATCTCCATCCAATGGTTGTCTGGTAGAGATCGCCTCGAGCGCTAAGACCGCCATTTGTACTCTTTTCCATCGTGTGTATACAAATTTGTCTTCTTTTTTTCACATTTTCGGTGTACAAAAAAGGTTTAAATAAATAAATAAAAATAAAGAACGTTCTATTGTCTGATTATGTATTAAAATATTCCAAACATAATATTGATAAGTTAAATATAATTGCTAAGCTTAAGCTAACCGAGACAATAGATCCAATCAATGCCAGTTTTCATCTCCTGGCTTTCAGAATAAAAATATATGTATATGCACTTTGTGTTCTGGTTTGAACTATATTGTAGCCAGCGTAATTTCTGGGCATTAGCAGATGTAACATTTTATGTCCCACGCAATGGTAATTCAAAAAATTGTTGCTTCTGTTTATAGGAGGTATTATCGCTTTCATCAGACGAGCTACATGCTCGTCATTCTCATTATTATCTTCACTGATGGACATAGAATGCCGGTCTATAATCTGTCAACTACATAATAGTTTGTACATGAACATAAATAGCATGTTCGTCATCTGAAGAATTTTTAATATCCAGATATTAATATTTTTTGCCACAGCGGAAAATGTAAAGATTTCGGATCTTATTTGATTTATTTAGCTTTAGCAAAACCTACGATAGTTGGAGGTTCCATTTTCGTAAAAATCGGGTTCGATGTAGACCCTAGGGAATTGTTCGATGATTGAATATTTGGTAAAAAATAAGGCTCTGAGAGGTAAGGTAAAAGGATTTCGGCTTTTTATATAAAGATATTTTTAAACTTTGGAGTTATCACAGTATAAAGGGAACTTTATTATAAATGTCGTGTATGGTCAGGGGCCTATATCCGTATTTTTGCAATTACTGGTGTTCTAATCGAAGGACAGGTCAAAGAGCTATATTATAGGTAAATATGGGATTTTTATAACTCGTTTACCTACATACCTATCAAAGATGACCTTCGATCAAATAAGTCTCATACATCTGTCCTAGCTAAAAAGCTGAGCGCCGCAGTTTTTGCAGTGGGCAGGATACGCCAACTAACTGACATTGAGACAGCTAGATTGGTCTATTTTGTCTACTTTCATAGTTTGATGAGTTATGGAATGTACTATGGAGTGGTGATGCTGATATTAATTTCATATTTGTTCTACAAAAAAGAACGATAAGATCTTTTTATTCGCTAAGCCCTAGATGTTCTCTACGAGAAAAATTTAAAGAAACAAATATAATGACAGTAGCATCACAATTCATTTTCGCTAACTTAGTGTATATCCATAAAAAAACGCACGAAATTTAAAAATAAGACTGTGCTCCCGTAGAATAAGGCCCCCTGCCTATAGCTAGCAGATATACATAGTCGCTATGATATTTTGGATTGGATTGTGACCTTACATAACGAAAATCTCGTCAGGGTTTCGATTAGCAGCAATTTCAGTAAGTTTACTAGTGAATCTCGTCTCCGTTATTCTAACCTCATCGATATCTTTTACGACATATTTGAACATTCCATCATGGCTTGCACTTGCTAACAACATATAACTTCCGTAATTGTTTGGCCATCTTAGAAACTTGTATTGAACGACACCGGTACTAGTCCACTATTCACAAGTAAATTTTTTTTTGACAATTTTCGCTTGGTACATGATTTGGCTGGTTCTCTATGGTTGAGCTATTGCGAGAGCCAGTTTACCAGAAAACATGCAGTTTATTATATGAAAAAATCATCCATGTAAACATTTTTTTTAAAATAATACACGTACACGCCTGACTGGTGCACCTACTTCCTACCGTATGTATTCCGTCTCATTGTGTAATAGTGAACGACCCTATAACTATATCGGGCACTAATTCCAGACTCCAGACTGATACTGGGCAGGAAAACTCAATATCACTGCCTGATCCGAGGATCAAACTCGAGATTTCAGGACTGCAGCAGTCATACCGAAATACATGTATATCACCGACGCAGACCGACAGATAGGGATTTTTAAAATAACGTCCTTGCTTATTATTTTATTTAGCACAATAACGGCACAATCCAAATATAATACCGTGTCTCCCCAACGCACCATTGTTTTGCTCTAACATAATATTCTCTCTTCAGAGTGCGGTCATAGGATCCAGAGTGACCTTACCATGCAGAGTGGAAAACAAAGCTGGCCAGCTGCAGTGGACGAAGGATGACTTCGGGTTGGGCACCCATCGACATCTCTCTGGCTATGAGCGGTACAGGATGATTGGGAGTGATGAAGAAGGTAAGGAACTGCTTGGTGGTAAAAGGGTTGAGATTTTTTGTTCTCAGGAAGAATTTTCTTCGTGCCCTAGAGGAAGAGTCCACCGGTGCTTTTATGGAAGGCTTATTAACCCCAGAAGTACTTTTTGCTACTTTTCTCTATTACCTTACTCTAACCCCAGTCTTTGTAACTCCTACTACTATTCTTTGAAGTCAGAGCGCACTCATTACTGGTGGTAGGTCTCTCATATGTGACAGTCCGCCTAGGTAGGTACCACCGCAATGTCTACTTCTGCAACCAAGCAGCAGTGTGTAGTATTGTTGTGTTCCGGTTTGAAGAACAATGTAGCCATTGGACATAATGGGACTTAACATCTCACTTATCAGGATGGCGAGCGCAGTGGAATACCAAACAATTCTTTGTAATTTAAGGTGTTGGATGGTATTTCTACTGTTTATGGGCGGTCATATCGCTTACCATTAGGCAAACAACAAGCTCGTCTTGTCATTCAAATCAATAAAAAAAAAATGTCTTGTGACAGCATAAAAATCATATACGTATAATTATATTATTCTAGTATTTTTTACCTGCGCGAATCCCAAAAAAGGAGAGAATACCTCGCAATCCTTTGCTTTGAATTATCTAACCACAACATATCATCAATTCAGTAGATAAACTAAAATATATTCCAATAGTTTCCATTTTACAACGGCACAAAACAGACGCAGTCTAAATAAAGACGAGATCAATGCGATGGACAGGAATGCAGTCTGAATATTGCGCCATGTTTAGACTGTGCGGTCCTGCTGGCTTTGGATATATTTTATAATGAGCTGGGGTAATGGGAATTTCTTAATAGAACTATACATATTATAAAATAAAGTCTTCTTTTCTGTCTGTATGTGATCGATTTTCTCAAAAACGACTAAATGGATTTTTATGGAATTTGGTATGGAGATTGTTTAAGACCCTGGGAAGGTTATAGGCTACTTTATATTTAGGGAAAATCGGGATTTTTTTTCCGGAAAACTGCTTCACGCGTGCGAAGCCGCGAGCAAAAGCTAGTTTGAGTATAAATATTATAGACGCGTGTGTTACTAGACATTTTGATTGTATATTTTTTATTTACTTTACGTATAGATCTAGCTATAGTTTAAAGAGCAAGATTATAGTGTGGCCAGAAAAAAAAGCCTCGCTTTGTTTTTGGTAAGGAACTAAATTCCAAAATGAAATGTGGCGCGCCCAAAGCACGTTTGTCAATCTCCTAGTCATGCTATACAATGCGTAATTAGGCACAAATACCCATACTGGGAAAACCGTCCTTTTACATTTTTTCCCTACCAAAGAATCAAACCAGAAACTATCTGTTCAAATCCAGCCACTATATAAATAAGTCAATACTAATTGATCGTTTAATTCTAATTCCAAATGATCCAACCACATTTTATTGTCTGTTAGCTGTACATTGCGCATTTTGTTGCAGGTGATTACTCATTGGACATACGAGAAGTGACGTTGGATGACGACGCGATGTATCAGTGCCAAGTCAGCTCTGGACCTAGAGGTAAGAATACTTTTACATTAATTAGAGGAGGTATAATCATAATTTAAGTAAACAAGCTTTTTTTATTATCATTATCCTGCTATCTTCTGGGGTAGGCGAAACACAATCATTCATACAAAAATAATAAGGCTTATTTTTTTCTTCATGAATCGAATTCTGGACAAATTGTATTACAAACCCAGACTTTTATTTAACTTGACTTACTTTTGATAGCCTGACTAGGGTCGGCTTATACAAATACACAGGACTTTTGGGTGAGCACTTCAGTCGCTCGTAACTCTTGAAAGATAAGGCGACCATGCTCAGTGCAACCCACTAACTGGTGAACCTCGGCTCAGGACGGCCACTTGGAATGGAGGAAACATCAATATTTAAGGAAACCCAGACTAAGCGCATACCTTGGATAATATGATCCATCTCTCGAATCATAAACGATTTCTCATTAAACCGAAGAGGCAACAATATCTAATATCATAATCATTATCCTCATTCTCCTACGTCGACTCTACATCGACTTTGTTAAACGTATTCTCTAGAAGTAATTACGTAACACTCTAAACATGAAACTATAAAACAGTCATTAATATTAAGTCGGAGCGAGATTTCACAGTACATTTCACACAACACACGTCTTGTCTAACGCTAGTTTATTCCTTTGAGTAGAGCCATCTTTGTGGAGAACGGACGCGCCCCGGAGGGGTACAAGGATCTCGAATGATGGATGCGGTGGTTAATTGTGAGCACAGTTGATTAAATATTGAGCACAGGCGATTAGTGAATTAATCAAGGCTTTTAATATTATTATATTTTTACTGCTCGGTCCGTACGATCGGTAAGTGCCAGCATTCAGGGTCTAAGCCAAGTGGTTTCTGGTAGTATCAGGGTTGGATGTTTCTGAGTTCGACGTTGTATTGGGGGTTGGTAAGGGACATAACTCTGTCTGAAAAAAAAAAAGCATTCTGCAGGTATTCAAATTTATCTATTGTTATTACAGTCGCTTACTGTACTGTTCGAATAGGTTAACGTAATATTGCATTGAATGTATATCTGTGACGGCGAATGATTCTAAATTCATATAGTTCATAAATCAAAATTTAGTTATATTTATAGAAATACTATAGAGTATATATATTACAACTAACTTATACTACACGTAAGAATTAAAAAAATATTGTATTCTTGCTAATGTGCATTAACTTTAAAGTATGTCAATGGAATGGCACAGAAACATGTAAACATTTAACTCTTTCAAATAATAAATTGTGCTGAGATATGAAATCTCCGAAGTTATTCTATTACTAGATTTTGACGGCTGCTTCGCTCCATGGAATATATTATATCAAAGAAATAACTTATGTCTTTTCTAGGAGGTAAAGCTTCCTTCATATTTCTTTAACTCGATTAATATATCACTTCATATCAGTGGCAAAGGTCCCATATAGCCCGATTCCTGCTGGCTTTCCTATAATAACATTTATGTAGATTTTATTATTATAATGTTTTGCAGACAGCATTCACATATTAGTACCTACATATTGTGTCGGGTTCTCTTCCGGAAAAATTTACCTTTCACCGCTACATCATACTATCTCTGGTCAAATTCAATTAACTATATACCGCATCCAAACCTCAACTCTCCGCGTTCGCCTTAAATGGCATTTCTCTTTATTTAGCCGCCATATTGGGCTCTGTGTCGTTGATTGAAGAGCTACGTTTGTCGCGTCCCGAGATCATTTCTAACTATTGGGTTTTATTATTGAAATATTGGATTATTGTTGTAGTTCAGTAGTAACCGTAAGTGTCTAACCGGGATCAGCCTGTGTATATCCAACAGGCCGGCATAATTGTTTCGACTGTCGAGGGGTAATCATCTCTCGTCAGTCGCATTCGCTTGAACCCCACTCACCATCAGGGCACGTAAGTGTGTCACGTTCCGGGATCAGCCTGTGTATATCCAGCAGGCCGGCATAATTGTGTCGACTGTCGAGGGGTAATCATCTCTCGTTAGTCATCTTCTCTTGAATCCCACTTACCATAAGGTGCAGTGGGGTCACTTTAGCGTACTTGAGTAAAAAAAAAACATGATCCCCACTATAATCTAAGCTCCCAAATAAATAGTAATAAAAATGAGTACTATTTACATTTTCTGTTTAATATGTTAAATGTTAAAAAGTACTCGAGACTTGTAAAACAAGCCCTAAGAATAGTTGACTGTTGTTGCTTCATAAAAAATATTTACATATCAAAGTGCAAAGGAGAATACTTCCAACATTTTAATACTAATGGATTCTCATTAGTTTTTGTGAAGAGTTGCTTCGGACTTAGGCGACATTCCAGAAGTTATTAACTATAGGTATACGTTATGTATAAAATTTTAATTTTATTATATAATATTAAATATAATAATGATAATAATATCAGCCCTATATTATATACTGTCCCCCTGTTAGGCACGGGCCTCCTCTACTACTGAGAAGGATTAGGCCTTAGTCCACCACTCTGGCCTAGTGCGGGTTGGTAGACTTTACACATCCTCGAAAATTTCTATAAAGAATTTCTCAGGTATCCAGGTTTCCTCACGATGTTTTCCTTCACCGTTAAAGCAAGCGATAATTCACAAAGAATACACTCATATTTTTTTAGAAAAGTCTGAGGCGTGTCTCTGGGATTTGAACCTGCGGACATTCTCGGCAGTCCGTTTCACACCCAACTAGGCTATCGCCGCTTATAATATAATATTATATTATATGGCATTTCATTATAAAATATTTTGTTACGGTCGGGTAAGAGAGTCAGAGAAATGCGGAAGCCAAGTTAATGACAAGACCAGCGTGCCGTTGGCATGATGGTAAGCGATACGACCGCCCATAAACAGTAGAAACACCATCCAACACCTTGAATTACAAAGTATTAAACAGTAGAATTGTTCGGTATTCCACTGCGTTTGCTATTCTAAGACATAAGATGTTAAGTCTTATTATGTCCAGTTGTTACACTGGCTACAAAAACACAAACAATAAACCATATTAAATAAATATTGTTGACGAAATCACTGTTCAGTCCCCCTGAGATCCATGTTTCTGTGTTATAGCATACATTTCTGAAATCTTCGTTATATTACAAAGAATCACTCATATAAACTACATTAATAGACTTCGTTACATTATGTAGTCTATGGCCACGGATATATCCATTAGTGATTGTTTTTTGTTTGCTTAACTTAACTACGCCGCAAACATATGTGGCGCGCCGCGATGAATGACTTCAGGGCTGACACTAACTAAATATTTTTTTTTATATTGGAAATGATTTTTAGTATTTTATTGTGTTTAATTTATTTACTGGTTATTATTGTAACATTACGGTAAGAGAAATGTGTTATTAATATTATGTTAAGACATAGGTTCTCAAAGATTTTTCTTTTAGTAGTTTTACGAAATTATTTTAAATAAACTTATTAACTAAATGTAATGTCATATGAGTCTTATCTTTTTTCTAAGTTAAAACTTTCATCTTTACTATTATAAATGGAAAATTGTACATCTGTTTGTTTGTAACACATTCGTGGCTAAGATCCCAAAAGGCTTCAGGTGACTTTGTTGTCTCGTCATCGTCCCCTAATTTCTTCTAGATCCTTTACCGCCCCCTAAAAGACACTACAAATGGGTGTTATCGCCTTTAAGAAACACTGTGTTAAGGTAACAAGAGATAGCGAGTTTGTTCAAAAAACATAATTTCTAATCGCTCTCAATGGTAAGTGCTATATCAATAAAAAATAGCTATGTTATCTATAACTTTGAATCACAAAGCATTGTACGGTTTTAAGTACATATATCGATAAGTCATGTCAAAACATTGGTAATGTCTTTCAAACCGGAACACAACAGCGCAAGCTTTATATTGGTATACACAGATTAGTAATATATCTTGTAAAAATATCTTCGAAATTCAAACTTATTTTAAAGAATGAGGAAGACCGTTAGTCATCTAAAATTACAAAACATAGATACTATAGTGCAGCGATGGCGAATATGTTTAGACTTAAAAGTTATTTTGACATATGAGACTTCTCATAACAATAACGTCAGGGGCCTTATTCTCTATCCCGCACGTTATTTTGACAGTGCGTAACAAGCACGTAACACAACGCATCATGTTTAGGACTATAGGAATTTGGCTTACAGAATACTATTCCACGCACATTTCTCGAAGATAACATGACACAGCCGCGTTACGCGTTTACACTATCATACAGAATAAGGGCCCAGCTCTGTGTTATGTACTACCTTATTACAAAGTATATTATATAATAATAATATCAGCCCTGTATTGTATGTATATAGGTACAATCCCTATGATAGTCACGGGACTACTCTACTACTAAGAGGGATTAGGGTTTAGTTCACCACGCTGGACTATTCCGGATTGGTATGCCTCAGACACCCTCAAAATTCCTAAAGAACTTCTCAAGTATGCAGGTTTCCTCACGCTGTTTTCATTCACCGTTAAATTAAGTGTTTTTCTATCACGATTTGCGAAGGATTGGATTGGTAAATGAACGTCAAGCTTACTCGTCAAGGTTACCCGTAATAATTAAGTTTCATTTATTAACTAACTTTATAGAATAATAGTTAACGTTCTCTTGGTGTCGTTATAGAAGAACAATTGCGCACACACACACTTGTCTTTATCCTACAAGGGGTAGGTAAAGGCGCAACTGGTGCACTTTCTTTTCGCCGTGCTTTCCGGCCCATGATGTGATAGGAGGCTAACCTATCCCCAAATCAGACACAAATGTAGACTCCGGGATAATGGAGTAGTAAAACCCAATATCACTTTGCCCAACCCTGGCATGGAACCAAAGACCTCAACCCTGCAGTCGCACCGTAATACAACTACACCCCCGAAGCAGTCATAAAAAATTAGTTTAGTAGGAAATTATTCGAAATTAAATTATAAAAATGAAATGAGATAGGTAGGACAACCCTATGTTCACCCCTAATTAAAGCAAGGCTAAAAATGTCGCGGCCACGTGTGGTGGGTCGTTTAGAAAATATTATTGTTTGTACAAATATATAATGACTGTTAGAAAGTGTATTACAATGTTATGTTAATATGTAAATTATGCTAAAATCGGTGATAGCCAGTTGGTTGTGGAACAGACTGCCGAGATGAATGTCCGCAGTTTCAAATCCCAAGGGCACACAAAAAATTATGTGTGTATCCTTTGTGAATTATCGCTTGCTTTAACGGTGAAGGAAAACATCGTGAGGAAACCTGCATACCTGAGAAATTCTCTATAGGAATTTTGAGGGTTTGTGAACTCTACCAATCCGCACTAGGCCAGCGCGGTGGACTAAGGCCTTATCCTTGTCAGTAGCAGAAGAAGCCCGTGCCCAGCAGTGGGACAGTATATAGTATAGGGCTATTATTATAAATAAATAAAAAATCCCGTACCGGCAAACGCAGCGTTGGACATCCACGTGCAAGGTGCACAGACAACTTGATAAAGGTCGCAGAACCACGCTGGATGCAGGCCGCTTTCGACAGGTCCGTCTGGAAATCTTTGGGGGAGGCCTATGTTCAGCAGTGGACTTTATGTGACTGATGATGGTGAAATCAAATAGGATATTTTATTGAATGATGACACTAGCATCTGTAAGGGATGACGTCACACTAAAATTCTTTCTGCAATTATTTAAAAAAGGTTGTCAACCCTAAAATGGTGAGAACGTGATGATAAAAGCAATGATGATACTAGGAAGTCCTTTACCTAGTGGAAAGTGTTCTGTATTATTTACTAACTTATACCTGTGGTTTCGCCCTTGTGAAAAAGTTTTTCCGGCAGTAGTAGTAGCCTATACCATCCAAGAGTAACATAACTTTCTACTAATGAAAAAAAAATCACAATTGGTTTAGTAGTACACCTGTGGCTCCGTCCTTGTCATAGTTTTTCTGGCAGTAGTAGTAGCCTATTTCATCCAGGACTAACATAGCTTCCTACCAATTAAAAAAAAATCAAAATCGGTTTAATAATCGCCGAGATTTGCGCGTTCAAACATAATCTTCAGCTTTATATAATAGTATAGATGATTGAACTAAATAAATTTATAAACTGCGCTCGTTCTGAGACATTAAAAGTAAAGTATCATCAACTCCAGTAATTACACTCTGCAATCTTCTTGAAGCTGTTAATCTCGGTTATTGCACAAGACAGATAACAATTTTAACCGAGTTCTAAAAGGGGGAGGTTCCCAATCCGACGTGTTTTTTTTTTAATCTTGATACACTGATGGTAGGTCTCTCATATGTGAGTCGTCTGGGTAGGTATCACTGCAATGTATATTTCTGCCGCCAAGCAGCAGTGTGTAGCCACGTTTGTGTTCCAGTTTGCAGGACATTGCAGCCAGTGTAAGTATTGGACATAATTAGACTTAGCATCTCATGTCTTAGGATGGCGAGCGCAGTGAAATACCAAATAATACTTTGTAACTGAAGGTGTTGGATGGTGTTTCTACTGTTTATGGGCGGTAGTACTACTTACCATCAGGCGAACGGCCAGCTCGTATCGTCATTCAAATCAATAAAAAAAACCATAGAACTCAGTCATTTATTAATCGATTTGTAAAATATACATCCAAAATTAAAAAAATATCTTTTATTGGATCCAACATGGATACTGAACACTAAATTTATAGGTAGCAAATAATTATTAATACGAAATTAAATTTCTAAAATATTAAAGTTTAAAAATAAGCGCCACTCAGTAAGAAAGGGAAAGGAAGCCAAAGTAAAATGCAATATCCATTGAAACCATACGAGTGCGAAATAACTTGACAGGGGTTGAATCACAATCTCCAGACACATTGCAAGGTCTTCAGTGTTAGTGCAGAAATTAGTTTTTGGAGATAGGGCGCGGAGGGTCAGGTGTGGGGTTAATTATGTGATTTTAAAAATACAAGGTTACAAATAAATATTCTAATATAAGCAAAGCTTTTGTTCGAGCTAGTCTTTGAAATATTGACTTATTTTATGCGTTTAAAACTGATATTTTTGGTGGAAACGTATCCATGGATGATTTTTGGCCAAATGTTCATCATCCACAACTTGTAGAGTCCCACTGATGGGTATAGGCCTCTCTCATATCATGCCACTTTTTCACCACCAATCGCATCCAGGTTCGACCGGCGATCCTTACAATGTCATCTTGCCGCTGGACGGCCCACGTTGCACTTACCTTGTCTTGGTCACCACTAAGTAGGCGCTTTACTCCACCTGTCATCGCTTCGTCGTACATGGCCTGCCCAACTCCATTTGCATTTTTTACTCCGTTATATGAATATGTTTAAAACCTAGATTTTTGGTGATCCACGATGATTTTTGGCAAAATGTTAGCAGAGGTAAATATCAGTATGTAAAACCCATATTTTTGGTGATCCACGGATAATTTTTGGCAAAATGGCAGAGGTAAATATCATGTGGCTTGATTTAGTTCCGCAATATCACAATTAACATGAATGCTATGATACAATTGCAACATTGTCTGTATGGTAGAATTGTGACATAATTGTCCGAGGCTGGTGATGGCCAGCAAAGTAAAGAAAACGCCACTTTTGCCACGGTCAAAGGCAAACATACCCGCAAATTGTTCGACCGCAACAGCTTTGTTCGTACGGGCTTGGCGCAGTTGTAAAGTTGTAGCGGTTGGAAAAAAAAACATAAACAAAAAATATAGGAGTTATGAATGTCGAAGGCACAAGCGGTTTTTTTTTAAAGTGTTTGCGTTTTCGGCCTTTAAAGACCTTTACGGCGTAAATTCACAACGTGTAAATTTTCGGGTTTAAAAGTAGCTTATATGTTGACATGATATGATCCATCTGTTTGCCTAAATTTCTTCCAAATCCATTCAACGTTACTGCTTTTAACTTCTAACCAAATATCAAAAGATCTTCACTCATTTTCGCCTATATAATATCAGTAAGATTAGTAAAAAAAAAATAACCTAATACTAAATACTGACAACACATAAAAGATTTCTCAGGTATTTAACAATGTATTTCTTTTTTGGAAAGGACTTATCGTTGCGGGATTCTTCCCTCTGACCTTTTATAGAATGCCATATTCATTATCAGGGGCTATTAGTAAAAAGTACTTTTTTACGGTACTAATGTCATGCTGAGGTGACTGATCCAATCTCCAAGTTGGCTAAATTAACATTGGTTTTTTTCTACTCAATTTCAGCCAGGAGTATAATTTTGTGCCTGCTTAATGCCCATAGGCTCATCCCTATTACATGGTACCTAACATGTCGAAATATTGGCGTAAAGACACCGCTAAGTTTTGACATGAAAGACATGAAAGAAGGAGAAGGGGGAGTCATAAAATAGTCACAACGGGATAGTGTCATAACACCTCTGTCTACCCCTGAACCCGGCAAAAACATTGTAACTGCTGGACATAATAAGACTTACCATCTCAGGTGCCATGGCGAGCGCAGCGAAATACTAAACAATACTTGGTAATTCAAGGTGTTGGATGATGTTTCTACTGTTTATGGGTCGTACCGCTTACCATCAAGCGTACGGCAAGCTCGTCTCGTCATTCAAAGCAGTAAAAAAGAACCTGATACATACAATAATATATTTCACTGAGTTTAATTATTTTGTATCTATTTTTACAATCAAACTAGTAGTTTTGGTCTACTAACTTTCTATTACATATAATTAATATCTTGTGAATTTATAATTACGTTTGGCATTCACTTGTTAATTTTTTTATAATTATTATTTTTATGTTTTTTGTTACTGATTAATCACTTTTACTAATAACATCTACTGTACTGTAAAATATCTTCTTATAAGTGGAAACTTTATTGATTTATGTATTTTTAATTACCTTAACTAGTCTATAAGATATAAAATATTTTATGTTTCCCAAATATATAAATAAATTAATTTCTTTCCCTAAATTATTCCCACTTTAATCTCCTTACTTACTCCGCGCACCAGAGCCGAATTTAAACAGGCGCCGTGGCAAGTTAAACGACGTAAAGTTGGACAATTTCGTAGCTCACTGGCACTATTGTGTTTGCCCACTTGCCCTTTCTAGCTTTAAAAAGGCACTGTTAATTTATTTTGCCGGCCTTTGTCGACTTTTCACTGGACAAAGGCACTCGGCGTGTTTGTTATCAAACAAAGTTTACGTAATTTAATTGTGTTTTCGTACGTTGTTACAAGTCAATTGTATGCGATACATGTAGCTTTAATATTAATTAATTTGAATGTTATATAAATACTTTTTTTCCTTTATAAATACCTATGTTTTTAATGCTATAGATATATTTATTTAATACTACTTTTCGCTCGCGGCTTCGCCCGCTAAAGAAGTTTTTCGGGATTTAAGTCCCGCTATATATTTTCCCTGGGTAGAAATTAGCCTATAGCCTTCCCAGGGTCTTAAACTATTTCCATACCAAATATCATAACAAGCCGTTTAGAAGATTTTGAGTAAATCGATTACATACAGACCAATAGAAAAGGGGACATTGTTTTATAATATGCAATACCTATAGATTTTGTCTGACTAAATGTAGGTTAGAAAATTTTAAAGTGTTTACCTTACCTTAGTTGTTTGTCTTTCCATTAATAATTATAAAAGAGATATTTCTTTCGATGTTCGCTTGATTATCGGGTTTGCATCATTGATTTTTACGCCATACACACTTCACCCCTGTTTCCCAGAAGGATAGGCAGAGGTGTAACCAGGGCATATATTTTTCGTTTATGTATTTCGTCCCATAATGTGATAGGGGTCCAGTCTATCATTACTGTGTCTGTTACTAACGACAATTCTCGGAAGCCCTAATTTGTCTTCCCGTGACGTAAGAAAGACACGGAAAGGTAAATATATTGTTTGTCTACTTCTTTCACTAACAGGCTGGTTACCTAGCTCTGCGCCGGGATGGTTCGGAGTAGCTATTGTAGTGCAACAAAATACCCGAGGCCGTCCCGTATGCGCCGAAGAAGGCCACTGCGGGTTTTGGTTGGTAAGCCGGTATAAGGTATACAGGGGTTAGGAACAATTGCTCACTGGGATAATGCTATAACTGCAGAATGCTATCATTGGACTCTAAGACCGGTGAAACTAACATAACCGTTCCCCTCACGAGGTGGTAGCGATAAAGCGTTTTTTCCCCGCAAAAAGGTTACCTACCTTTAAGTGTTATTTTTATTTTATGGGCACTGATCAAGCAAACCAAGTAATACTCCTGGTACACTCCCATCAGCATTCAGAATATGCAAAATATAAGATCTCACAGACACTTCAGAACTTTTTGTTTCAAATTCACATTCGCTATTCGACACTAGCCGTTTCAACTCGTTTCGAACTTTCTCAACGTAGATACGAATTTTGAACATCAAAACTTAGTTTATGCAAATATGTTTTGAGTGTTTTTGATGCAAATATGATGTTTTTATCCCGCTTGGTGTTGGGGGTCTCATGGGGATTTCCTCGATAATACCACGGGTTATAAGATGTTTGTGAAAATGTATATTTGAAAAATTTCATGCAAATTCGTTCAGCGATTTTTGTGTTCATTTCTGCCTAGAAAACATGTTCCCGAACTTCTTTATTTAATATATTAGTCGGAAGAAGAAGAAATGGCGAGTAAAGGAAGCGTTCAGGAGGACTTCTTGTGGTTGATTATGATGATGAAACAGCACAGTGTCCAATAATAATAACAATGCTAGTCCGGTATTATACTGGCCCGCTGGTGAACACAGGCACCACTTTAAAATGACACCTTTACCATTAAGATTGTTTAGACTTTAATATACCATAATGTCCAGTACGCAGGATTTAAAGTCACGGTTACCCCAACATAGCCGCTAAGTCGCCCCCCATGAAGGCTGGGTGGTAGTATTAAGGCATTTTCTCCGCAAAGGAATATTAAATTCTAAGGATTTAATATTCCTTATATTAGAACGCAGTTGAAGCCCTTGGACAAATCGCACAACATCATCAGCAAAGGAACTACCAATACCCTGGCAGTAAAAAAAAAAAAAATTATGAGTTTGTAAATAGCCTTAGCTAACTGGATTTGGATGTTATGCGTAATTTTAGTCAGTTTCTTCTTGCCTAATATTGTTTTTTTTTTTTATACGAATACGTAAAAAACTGCACCTGATAGTGAACAAAGTTCTATACACAGTATAGTAACGAGAAACACCTCGCCAGTTTACTCAATTATGACCTGTATTTGTTTAATAATTATCATTGCCAAAGTAACAAGAACAAAGGACATGATAAAACCGAGAACATGGCGAATGTAAAAACAATGGTAGACGCTATAACAGTTATTGAGTGGTGTCCAGACAGCTGGGGTGTCGTTCCAAGGATCATCTCATTTAACGATGCCATCCAGCGGCGGTCCGGGATTAAGCCGTAATCTTGCTTGCACCAACACTGATAGCCTGTGTTTATGCTTCGTTTATACATATTTTTTAATTTTATTATAATGTGTTCCGCTAACATAAATGCTGATGGTGTTTTTTTAGGTTGCCATGAAGGTAAATTTGGAGTATGTTTTTTTGTTCAAATATTTTTTGTTACAATAATTATACTTATAGATAGACATTAAGTAAAACGTAATTTTAAATGCATTACTTATTAAACCGTTGGTTGCTTATTAGCCTATTCCTCATATTATCTTCGTTTGCTTAATTTTCTAGCCGTGGTCAGTAATTTTTTATTATTAACACCATAAATATGATTTCCATAAACCCTTTTTGAAGACTAGCGCTTCGTATTTGGATCAAACGATATCCAACTGGATCGATTAAATACAAATTATTTTATAAACAATAACATAATTTTTTAATGTTTTTAATATCATCAGAATACCAAAAGCATGGAAGATTCATATCTCCTCATAGGTAACTTATCATTTAAAATTCGAATCCTCACAAATCAAGTAACATTAAAATCCAAAAAACCAGATACGTCATCAATCTACCGTTAAGCATTAGTTTAGATTAACCCAATTAAGAGTTCACAAATTCAGCGCCCAACTTCGACTAGTCAAGCAAAACACCCAAAAAGTAAGTTGCAAACTTTACCCTTTCAAACTGAAAACCATTAAGCCATACTACGCAGAACTATCAGAATAAATCAGAACAAGTTTATTCCAACTACATGTGTGCTCGAAGTTGGGAACACACTGGCTTGTGGAGTATTGACACTGTTGCCATTGCTGTCAGTCGGAATATTTTTACTTTAATTTGGATCGTTTTAGGCTACCTTAAAACACTTTGATCACATTGTTGTCTGTCTGTTCGTATGTCTGTTGGTCGATACCCTTTTTCTTAGAAAAGTAGAGGTAAGTTGATATCTATATTAAATATTGGGGTCTATCTTTTTTCAGCTTTTTATTTTATTACTTTAGTAGGAAGATGACGACGAGCTGACCCTGCCATTCACCTGATGGTAAACGATACAGTAAAATCACCATCCTACACCTTAAATTACAAAGTATTGTTTGGTATTCCACTGCTCTCGCCATCCTGAGGCATGAGATGTTAAGCCTTATTATGTCCACTGGCTACAATGTTTTTCAAACCAGAACACAACAGTGATTACACACTGCTGCTTAGCGCCAGAAATAGACATTGCGGTGGTACCTACTCCGGCGGACTCTCACATGAGAGACCTACCAGTGTTTTATAAAATGAATCTTTGTACTGAGTGATTTGAGATTCAACTTATTTTACCATTCATACCATCATATCTCACATTGTACCATTGAAGATCAAGGGTCTTTGCATAATCAGCTTTATGTACCTTAATTGCACCATAGTATTCTTCTTTTCTTCTCATAGCCAGTTTTATGGGCCTTAATTGCTACTGGTAGTAAAATATTTTTAAAACTGACTACAGTGCCCTACATAAGTGTGTCGCGTTTCATGACCTTTGTATATCTGATTCCGATATACACAGATCATGAAAGCCTATAGCACTCAGAAGTAATGTAGTTTATGTAGTGAAAAAAAATCAAAATCGGTTTAGTAGTTCCCGAGATAAACGCGTTTAAACAAACAAACTCTTTAGCTTTATATATGAGTATAGATGCCAGTATTTAACCGAGTAAACTACGACCATCGCTCCTCTATTTGGAAACTTTTAAAACATGACCGCGTCGGGAATTCGGACGGCTTAATTGAGATTTTTATGAGTTAAAAAATTGTTTTTTCAACGCTGCGGAAGTGAAGTCTATTTTAAAGCTTGTTTGGTGTTGTTTGAAGGCTTGTTTTTTGGATTTTTAATTCTTTATGTTTTGGAAATGGTGCAAATATATACCTAGTCTTGCCATAAATATTGTAATAAAGAAAAAAGAAAATTGTTAACTGCAAATAACATTTATTACTTTTACAGTGTGTCAGTTTAATACATAAATATAAAACAATTAAAAATATAAAAAGCTTATTCGAAGTGGTCTCCATTGGCTGCAATACAGTCCTTTAAACGATGAGGCCAGTTATCAATAGAAGCACGCACTCTTTCCATGGGAAAATTCTTCACTGCCAATCGTATAGATTGTTTTAGGGACTCCAAATTATCATGGCGTTTAGAGCAAGCTGTACTCTCTAAAACTGACCACAAATCATAATCCAGCGGATTAAGATCGGGACTAGACGACGGCCAGTCTTCAGCTCTGATGAAGTCCGAAACGTTCGATTCCAACCAAGACTGCGTGGACCGAGCTTTATGACCCGGCGCCGAGTCTTGCTGGAAGGACCATACTTGGTTATTGAACATGGTGATGTTAAGGGGCTTAACTACCTTCTCAAGAATGGTATCTTGATACACTTGTGCCGATGTTTTGATACCTTTTTCACAAAAATATGGCTCAGTCACTCCTTCATAGCTAACACCCCACCAAACCATCACTGAAGTCGGATAATGTCCACGTTGCACTCTGTCGACTAATTGGGAAGCTTCCTTAGAGCTTTGAGCATAAATACGGTCATTTTGTTTGTTAAAATGTTGCTCAATTGTAAAAATTTTCTCATCCGTAAACAAAATTTTTCTGTGACCTCCCTTTGCGTACCGCTTCAGTAGTTGTTTCGATTTTACCACCCTATTCTTCTTTAAATTATCAGTTAAGAAATGGCCAGTGCGTCTCTTATAGGCTGCAAGTCCTAAGTCATCTTTTAAAATACGCGACATGGTTCTAGGTGCTATCTTCATTTCCCGAGATAAAATCTTTTGCTTTCGGACAGGATTTCTTCGAATTCTTTCCCTTACTGCTTTGACCACCTTTTTCGTACGAACACTACGTGGACGGCCAGATCTTTTTCTGTCACAAACAGAGGAGGTCTCATTGTACCTATTAATAGCCCGGTACACAAACATTTTACTAATACCAAGTGTATGGAGAGTTTTAAAAATTGCATTTGGCTCCATACCTACTTTGTGTAATGCTATCACAGCGATTCGGTTCTCTTTATCACCCCACACCATTTTAATATCGCAAAATATTTTACAATGTATTGGCGCCAAAATGAGAAAACACAATGAACAATCGTATAAAAATGACAGATTCGAAATTCAAATGTAATATTTTTTTATAATTAAGTGTAACAGTATTTATGGCCAGACTAAGTACATATGTCTTTTATCTTTGAAGAGGTAGGCAGAGGCGCAACTGATGTTTCTTTCCGCTGTGTGTATTCCGTCCCATGATGTGATAGCGAACGAGCTTTTGCCATATTACGCATCAAATTCCACACTTCGGGCTGATACTGAGTAGAAAAAAATAAAATTATTGCCCAACACGGGATTCAAACCTGGTACCTCAACAGTCGTGCCATATTACAACTATGACATCAAGGATATAACTAATGTCATTATTGATTATACCATATTATATGATATATGGGATGAGATTCTTTAAGAAGGTAGGCGTCAATCAAACGAATTGCTACAAACTGAATAGGCAATGGTTAAAAAAATTAATATAAAATAAAACAATTTAGTGCTACAAATAAAGTATATAAAGCAAAAATAGAATAAATTCGTAATTTCTGAATGATAATCATCAGAATTTAAAACTCTAAAATAAATTTAAATACAACTTCCCTAGTCGTTAGTAACATTTGGTCCAAAATACATTCAAATAACAATTATTATGTTACAACAGGACAACCTTTTAGTTGGAGGATTTAACGTCCAAATTAAATTATGTTTTGAGTTAGTTTTGTGGGGGGAAGTGGAAATTGGGTCAACCCTATTCGACATTTTACAATGTGACTAGATTATAATAAAGCAATAAACTGTGTTGAAACTATGTTAATGTAGACCTGGGTCGTTTTATTGCCGCCATTTTGTAGTACAAATTATTCATTTATATGCCCTATTTGAATATTGTTGTCTGATGTGGAGTGGCTGTGACAATGTTTTGCACTTCTGGATGAGGGTTTGATGAAAACTAAACTTTATGTTATTGTAATAGGGTAACATGTTAAATTTACCATTAGTTTGTACTGTAATACACTCTATAGATGGATAGTGGAAAGAAATGTTTTTTATGATTTCGATTCTATATAATATAATAATTATGAGAATATTAATTAATTCAAGATTATGATAATTACTAATCATAATTACGAAACGCCGTCATGTTATGTCAAATGTAAATAAAAAAATATAATATTCATTATGTAATAACGTTCTTAAATTGCTACTGATTCCTTTATCACCGAAAGAAGAAAACAATTATTTTTGAAGGTTTCATTGTATACAATTCTAAACATTATATTCTTTCTTATGTAATCCAAATATTGTCAACAGGTGAACCACCTATCAGATCAAGGTACGCTCGTTTGATAGTGCTGGTACCTCCAGAACCTCCTAAGATTCTTAGAGGACCAGTCATCCAAGCAGTTGAAGATCGGGAGGTGGATCTAGAATGCGTCTCTGTTGGAGGAAAACCTGCTGCTGAAGTGAGTGATTTAAAGTCAGAGCTGATAATTATAATACAATTTACTTCTTTGATTATTAGTCGCGCTCCATTTCCTACAAAATTGTGTTTGATCACCTAATTACTTAAGTATCAAGGTATCGTCTAGCGTCAAAACTATTTTATCATGAATCATCAGCATTCTTTTATAAGAGCTCAGTAAAGTGACTTCATTGCACCGGATGGTAAGTGGAATAGATTCCAGAAAAAGTGTCGACTGACGAAAAGTTTAGCTTCACCAACCGACACAAATGTTCTAGGCTATTTGAAACAACATTATTTATTTATTTATTTATTTTTTATTTATTTTAAACTTTATATACAGTAAATGTATATAGGCGGACTTAATGCCTGACGCATTTTCTAACAGTCAACCTTTGATGCAGAGATGAGACAATGTGGGTGTAGGTATATAAAAATAAATAAGACAATACATATATTATATAAAATAAACATTCTATTTAAATGCAGATATATTTATACTATAAAATATATACTTAATATAAAATAAAATAATTTCCAGAGACTTTTATGTTTGAGAATCTGCTACACTATTGGCGAGGAGCATCCGAACTTTAGATTTGAAAGTGAACCTGTTAGTGGACATTAGTTTTAGAGAAAAAAAAACAACTGCAAATTTGCTCTATATCCCACAAAATTAGATACTAATGTCTCATAATATTTATTTATTTCAACTCTTTATTGTACATCAAGTCTTATGAAAAAGTAAATATACAATAGAGATTATGAGCAAACAGGAGGTACAAATGGCTGTCATATCGCAATCGGCGATTTCTTCTAGACAACCTTTCGATGGATTTAAATAACTAGGAACGAAACGAGCCTATATATATAGTACAAAATCCTAAATGAATGTTTGGTTGCAGATCACATGGGTGGACCACGACGGCGGAGTTTTAACCCAAGGAGTGAATTATAGCATTGAAGCGACTACTGACGGAAGAAGATTAACTGCCAGGTAAATTGAAAATTTTATCAAATATCGGTCGCTTTTACGGTGAAAGAGATCATCTAAGATATCTGCATACCCGAGAATTCTACATTAGAATTTCGATGGTATTAGAAGACTGTCAAGCTATACTAGGATAAAAGCAGCCTCTCAGTTGTAAAAGAGGCCCGTGTAAATTTTAAACCCAGAGATGTTTTTCATGTTGCAAAACTCATACTACCTACAACTACAAACTCAATTTGGAGATATATTGATAATATAATAACATCAGCCCTATATAAATTGCCCCACCGCTGGGCACCAGCCTCCTGTACTACTGAGAAGAATTGGGCCTTAGATCACCACGCTGCTCTAGTGCAAATTGGTAGACTTAACATACACTCAAAATTCCGATGTATAATTTCTTAGGTATCCAGATTTTCTCAAGATCTTTTCCTTCACCGTTAAAGCAAGCGATAATTCACAAAGAATACACACATAACTTTAGAAAAGTCAGAGATATGTGCCCATGTGGACATTCGTCTAGGCAATCCATTCCAGAACGTTGGTGATACATTAACTTTACTCAATAATTTCGCCTAAGGCTATAAAGGAACAGAGACAAACATAAAAAAAGAAATATACTTTAAAATAAGCCACGTTCCCTTAGTTATCAACATAAAAACAAATATACGTTGGCGTAAGTAGTAAATTTTGTAGTTTTATTTCTTTATAGTGGGGTCTAAACTCCGGAGCTAGAAAATAGCTCGCATTTAGTACTTTATGTATTGTAACATAAAGTGCAAATAAAATATTGTTTGTGTAAATAACATTTTTTATATTATACGCTTATAAACAAACCAGTGGGTCACATTTGAATTTGGAAGGTTTATACCGTTCATAAACGTTTTAATCATGAATGTGCTGCCATTTTCAAGTAATGAAAAAAAGGATTGGAATCCTCACTTCATCTACAAATTCTTGTTGATTTTAAATTAAACTGGCACTGCATCACATGGTGTTTCGGGTCCGAATTGACCACTGTATAAAATCGTTATTTCGTTTTATTAAATTAAACGCAGTATTGACTATGAACTGACATTTTTATTTTGGACTGACTGACAAGCAAAAAATAAAAAATGGCCACATTTAATTGTAGTGTTTACAATGAGCGCAAGATGGCTCTTATTACAATTTCTACCTTTTGTGTACATGTTTAAAATATATTATATTATATCGCTGTAACATGGCCCCGGCCTTGGATGCCGCAGGCTCCAATGTAAATTATCTTCAGTGATAAAATATGCGAATCGCTTCCTCATTGTGATGTGATAGGCAGCGGACAAATCTTCGAGAATGCACGCCGAATCACGCCTGATGAGGTCCGAAGATCTGCCACTCGTGACACACCGTCCTTCCCCGGATACACTTGTATAACTCGTGCCAGCTTCCACGATAATGGGGGGACGTTGTCCTCTTTGACCAGTACTATTGTATCAACTGCCAGCTCGCTAATGTTGGATTTCCATTTGGACCGACTTTGAAGTTCCGACACATACTCCTTAGCCCATCTCTGCCAAAAATGCTGTCTTATCTTTTCTATGCGGTCGTATCGCAACAGAGTGTGAGTCGGAGTATTTGTGAGGTCTCCTTGTGTGGGCGCAGTAAGGGGACGACCGACCAGGAAGTGAGCTGGTGTAAGAGGGAGCGCGTCGTTAGGATCTGAGGATAAAACGGATATAGGACGGGAATTTAGGACAGCTTCAATTTGTGCCAATACCGTGCTAAATTCTTCATAAGTTAGGTTACAATTACCTACGACACGTTTCAAGTGGTACTTGCAAGATTTTACTTCCGCTTCCCACAGACCACCGAAATGAGGAGAGTAAGGAGGAATAAAACTAAATTTCATCCCATTGCCCGCTGCATAATCGACTATACCTTCCATATTTTCAGTTAAAAATGTTTGGAATTGCCTTTCAGCGCCTACGAAATTCTTGCCATTGTCAGAAAATATCTCTGCTGGCTTACCACGTCTAGATATAAATCTCTTTAATGCGAGTATGTAATCGTCTGTCGATAAACTAGTGACCAGTTCTAAATGTATAGCGCGTGTACAAAAACAAACAAATAAACAAATATAACCTTTTATTAATTTAGCTCCCCTGCCTTTTCGAGTTAAAATCATAACCGGACCAGCATAGTCCACGCCACAGAATTTAAATGGAAAACCCTCTTCAAGCCGTTTGGCCGGCAAATCACCCATAATGGGCTTTAAAGTAACGCTCTTCAAGCGAGAACACGTCACACATTGATGTACCGTTTTTCTTGCTAGATTTCTACCACCTAATGGCCACCAACACTCACGAATGTTAGATAAGAGAAGCTGAGGTCCCGCATGCAATAATCGCTTATGTTCCGATCTAAATAATAACGATGTAAATCTATGTTTACCGCACAATAACACGGGATGTTTTTTATCGTAATCGAAACTTGAATTATTTAATCTACCACCAACTCTCAAAATATTGTTAGCGTCTACAAACACGTTGAGTCCTGACAATTTACCCGAACGATGTTTTTTTTGTGTATCATAATTGTTACCAAATGACTGCACCTGAGCGAACCGCGTTAAAAAAAACTCTGATTGGCTCAATTCATCAGCTGACAACAAACCGGTTTTACGCAGTTGTTTATTAGCCACGCGCATATTATAGATAAATCGCAGAATGTATGCTGCAGTGCGTCGCATTCGGTTAAATGAAGAAAATCTGTTAAAATCAAATAATTCACCGTTAAAATCATTTGTCATGATATTTGTAGCAATATGAGACTGAGATTTTACTTCAGGTAATAAGGTATCATTTAAAATTACATTAGTGGTATAATTTAAATTATCGGCAGCTATAAACTCTGGTCCGTGCCACCAAGTTTTGCATTTATGTAACTCTTCCAAATATAAACCTCTAGACACATAATCCGCCGGGTTGTCTTTGCTGCTGACATGGCACCATAGCGCATCGCCTGTCAGTTCGTTTATTTGTGTGACACGATTTTGTACGAAAGTTTTAAGCATACGAGGTGACATTTTAATCCAACCCAACACTATTGTTGAATCCGTCCAGAAATATGTCTTATTAAATTTTAATCTGAGTGAAACTGTAATCTTTTTATACAACTTGGCACCTAAAAGTGCTGCGCACAACTCAAGCCGCGGTATTGTAATAGTTTTAACTGGGGCAACTTTACCTTTGGAACACAATAATTGAACAGTGTTGCGTGAAGACTCGTCATACGTTTTTATATAAGCACAGGCGCCGTATGCATCCTGTGAAGCGTCTGCAAAAATATGAAGTTCACAACGCAGCGTCCCTTCACTCATGACGTAACGCGGAATTCGTAATAAGTTTAATGTCTCTGTAATAGAATTAATAAAGCGATTCCACATGATCACAATATCGTCAGGAACTGGATCATCCCAATCAATTTTTTGCAACCATAACCTTTGTAGGAGAATTTTAGCAATGATTATACTCGGAGATAACAGACCTAAGGGATCATAGATCTGGGAAACAACCGACAGAATAACTCGTTTAGTTACTGTAGCTGAATTTTCCAATTCTGTTGTAAAATGAAATTCGTCAGTGATATTCGACCAACCCAGCCCGAGTGTTTTACTTTGACAATGTTCATCTCTTGCCAACGTTTTAAAGACCTGAGTTGTCGAGTCATGATTGAAAGTCCATTTACGTAATGGGAAACAACCCGAATTTAATATTTGAGACGTTCTTTCACAAATATCCAACAATGACTCGAAACTGTCATGACCCGTGATTAAGTCGTCCACGTAAAAATCTTCTTTGATTACGCCAGCAATAGCTTTGTCATCAGCTTCTTCAGCTAAGTGACGAATACAACGCATACTTAAATATGGGGCAGACGCAGTGCCATAGGTGACGGTCTTTAGTTGATAAATGTCGAGGGAATCAGTCGAGTTTTCTCTCCAAAATATAAGCTGTAGATTTCTTTGATCATTATGTATTAATATCTGCCTAAACATTTTTTCCACGTCGGCACAGGCTACGTATCTATACTGCCTAAATCGTAATAAAATAGAAAATATATCGTTTTGCAACGCTGGACCTACCAGCTGTATATCATTTAATGACTTGTTTGACGTCGTAACAGCGCTGGCGTCAAACACTACACGCAATTTTGTGGTAGTACTATCGTCCTTCCACACTCCGTGATGTGGAAGAAAATAGTGCGTTGAATCTTCTTTTTGAATTCGTTTCATGTGACCCAATCTAATATATTCTCGCATAAATTCGCAGTACATTTGTTTGAAATGTGGCATGCGATTTAGTTTGCGTTCTAAGGCTAAGAACCGACTTCTAGCCATTTCGAATGAATCGCCAAGCACATCTGGAGATTCTTTTAACGGCATTCGAACCGAAAACCTACCATCTACGTCGCGTTTGGTAGTGCGCATAAAATTTTCCTCACACTGACGTTCATCTTCGGTGAGATTGTCATCGTTAAATTGTATTTCTTCCAGCTCCCAAAACTTTCTTAATTGATTATCTAATGTCTGAGAAATATTACAAACAACATGATTACTTCGTAAAAATTTCGAATCAATGGGGCCGGATAGCAGCCAACCCAATTTTGAATTTTGTAGATACGGACCGCAGGGAAGTTTAAAACGACCTTCATCCAATAAATCCCAGAACCTATCCGCTCCAATCAAAATATCGATTTTCGACGATATATAGAAAGAGGGATCTGCAAGAACTACGTTTTGTGGTATAGTAATCAAATTGCTCTTAATATGACTTTGCGGAATACTCCCCGTAATTTCCGGCAAAACAATACAACGAATATTTGTATTAAAATCGTTAATCTTAGAGCGTATATTTATTTCGCATGACTGATTCGAATGCGTGACCGAATGTCCAACACCCGAGACTCGAATAGCGGACTGTATAACTGCGACGTTTAAATATTTCAACAAACTTTCGGAAATAAAACAATGTTGACTCCCGTTATCAAGCAGGGCGCGAACGGTATGAAACGTATTATCATTGCTCGCGACATCTACTAAAGCCGTAGCCAACATTATCTGATTTAATGATAAAACTCCGGACTTATCGTAAATGTCACAGTCACTCGTATATGACTGCGACATAGAATGCATAGCGGACGCGCTCGCCGAAACCGGTTTGTTATTTCGCTGCGGCGACGGTGTGCTATATACTTGCGCATCTATAGGTATAGATGACATGTTTACGTTATTATCTTTGAAATGAATTAGTGTTATGTTTTTCCTGACACTGTTTGCATGGTCCGTATATACAGTTAACGACTGTATGACCTGCACGTAAACAGTTTGGGCAAAGATTTTTATTTTCAACGAATTTAATCCTATCTTCGACCGATAAATTAAGGAAACTGACACAAGTATACAATGCATGATTGCCATTGCACATTACACATGCCCGTTTAGGTTTCTCGAACTTATATGTTTTATTGTTGTGTGTAGAAACAAAGCTGTGAACTTGATGCGTATTTGTTGATTGTTTTTTGTGATCGGATGTATTTTTATTATAATTAGAAATTTTCGTATTACTGTAATGAATTGTTTCAAGAGTATCTGCTTTATTTCTGAGAAAATCAAGTAAATCATCTAATTTAATTTTGTCACACTGTGAATCTGTATTCGAAATCAATTTTAATGACCCTTTGTGATCTTCCCACTCTCGCTTGGTGGTTTGATCAAGCTTAGACCTTATCAAGTATATAATTAACGTGTCCCACGTGTCTGTAGGCTCCCCAAAGTATTAAGAGACCGCAAATTTCGTAAAACAGTATCAATAAGATTTCTAATTTGTTCAGGACATTGTTTATTTAGAAATTGAGCAGTAAACAAGGATTTGACGTGATTATGTACTAGTAAGCGACTATTATGAAATCTCTTTACTAATAATTCCCATGCATGCGAGTAGTTAGAAGCTGTAAACTCTAGCGAACTTATTACTCGAAGGGCGGAACCACTGAGCGAGGATTTAAGATATTGAAACTTATCAATAGCATCTAGGTCATCACGAGTGTGAATCATTGTTATATACGAATTTTTATATTCCAACCACTTATCATAACTACCATCGAAGTTTGGCAATTTAATATCTGGCAATTTTGATCGTTTTTGTTTAGATTTTTCCGAACGCGGACAGTTAGAATAGTCACCAATATTATCACCAATTAAACATTTCGCGGCAGCCATTGCAGAGAAATACTGATCTTCAAATGATTCTCTATACTCAGAACTAGAAACTATTTCCTTCTCATCAACTAACAATTTATCTATTTCACTCTGAACATCGTAGAAACTGTCTAATAATTGTTCGGCGGAATGAATTCGTAAATTTACTTCTGTTTTTTGAGCATTTGATAATGAAAGTTTTTCTAACTTACGAATGTACTTTTCAAATGAAGTTAATCGGCCTTTAAGTGTACCCCTATTTTTTTTGAGATCACTCACACTCGACGGAGTACGATCCCTTCGAGGTGATTTGGGATTTGACAAATGCTTTGCTGATGCATTTATATATTCGTCGTCACTCATTGCGGTGGTATAAAGAAAGCAAGCACTTACTGTTAACACCAGAAACTTGATGACTGATGACTCGGACGCAACCACAATGACAAACAACCTATAACCACTAAGTTCACACGATATTGGCACAAATCAGCTAGGATAGGATTAAGAAGGATGGATCTGACCATCTGCTAATACTGCACAGCGTTTCTGTGTCGATCCGGAGGTGAAGACTCGTGGTTCCAACGCCGATGCCACAAGTCGCGACGTAATTGCGATATAGTCGTTTAATTTTGCGGATTTGATAAATATCCGGCAACGAAGGTCCAATGTTTCGGGTCCGAATTGACCACTGTATAAAATCGTTATTTCGTTTTATTAAATTAAACGCAGTATTGACTATGAACTGACATTTTTATTTTGGACTGACTGACAAGCAAAAAATAAAAAATGGCCACATTTAATTGTAGTGTTTACAATGAGCGCAAGATGGCTCTTATTACAATTTCTACCTTTTGTGTACATGTTTAAAATATATTATATTATATCGCTGTAACACATGGACTGATCTTTTTATTTCAAACAAATATGTTAACAACTTGCATTACCACTTTCAAAGAATGTATGCTACCATTAACTCATTCATTACTGCTATGGTGATTTTAGGTAAACAGTTCCCATTTAGGCTGGCTGATTCTCCTGCGTGCCCATGCTCTACACCTGGTTACGAAATTGAACAGTCTACTCTTCATATATTTTGAAAATGTAGTCTATGACATGAAGACCACAACATCATGTTAAACAGTATCCAAATAACATCTGGGATTGTATACTACATGGACCTTGTAGAGATTGGACGGAATTTTCATATTTTCGGTATTTTTGCCATAGCTATTATTGACATCAAATTCAACAGCTCATGTGATAGGACCCTTTCGCTTAATTTTTATTTTTGATGCTTTACAAATGGCCTATATAGTTGTCAACGTCTTTATAATTGAGGTTATATTTCCCCTTAGTTCAGTATTTTGTATCCCACTTTGCTATAGAAGGAAGTCGACAATTAATATTTCCAATTCATCCCTATCCTTCTATTTGACTAATTTGTTGCGGGATAAAGATAAATTTGTGTTCCCTGAGGTTTGTCGAGGTTCACCGCTCGGTGTCATTGTGCGTGCTACTGCCGATCCTGCCTTACAGGAGTTGGAGTGGTGGGTGTGAGGGCGGGAAAGCCTACAATGCATTCCTCGTAGTAACGCTATCAGCTTGTTGCCTAACCACAATACATGACACTACACAACTGCTCTAGTAATGTCCGCAACTATCAGTTTCATGATAAGTGTTTCGCCAATAATCTGACATTATCTCTAATTTTCGTCAGTCAATCCGATGTTTCTACGATTAATCAAATCAAAGGCCGATAGTACATTAATCTTACTCATCGATTAGGCATCAATGTCCCCTTATTTTTGACGCAGATGACAAATTGTCACAACTTTAACATCTGAGATGTTGTCTCCCAAAACATTATTGAGAGAACCCAGGGTATGGGAACGTCCATTGTATTATGTTTACGTTTATTTTATAGGTATTCAAGGCTGGTTCCCAAAGAACTTATTTTGATGAGTTTTGTTTTTCATCATAGTGAGTAGCTAAGAGATTGTCCTGTTATTAAGTTTGCCAATATTTTTTTTTTCAAATATATTTTATCTTTCCTCTACGCATTAATTGATTGTAAATATCTCAAATCTATTTGGAACTTTCATTTAGTTTGTGTCAACGTTAAACATACTTATATTTTTTTTTATTGCTTTGAATGACGAGACGAACTTGCCGTTCTCCTGATGGTAAGCGATACGACCGCTCATAAACAGTAGAAACACCATCCAACACCTTGAATTACAAAGTATTGTTTAGTATTTTACCGCAGTCACCATCCTGAGACATGAGATGTTTGGTCATATTATGTCCAGTAATTACACTGGCTACAATGTCCTTTAAACCAGAACACAACAGTGACAATACATTCCTGCTTGGCGGCAAAAATAGACATCACGGTGGACCTACCCAGGCGGACTCTTACATACAAGAGACTTACCAGCAGTAAAACATACCTATCTATAAATTCACATATACCTCCAATCGTAAATTAACAAACTCATTTCGTATTGTTCATAGATCCATTCTGCGCCTGCGTCCAAGGAGGCATCATCACAACCAGACCTTCACCTGTCAAGCTCAGAACACAGCCGACCGTGCTTACAGATCTGTTGCGGTCCGACTACAGGTATGTACAATGTAACTACTTTTGGAGGGGGGCTCGTAAGCACCTGCGCAACCGAAGAACGCTCTCGGCGTCAACGGCAGTATGAGGTCTACCTTCCACGCTGCCGTCCATCCCGGGGGTCATCACAATGTGCGAGATGTGCACAACGTACACTAAGAGCGAACGGCTGCCAGCCGCCCGCCGACGACCGCCATGTACAATGTAACTACATACTTAGTCTGGCCATAAATACTGTTACACTTAATTATAAAAAAATATTACATTTGAATTTCGAATCTGTCATTTTTATACGATTGTTCATTGTGTTTTCTCATTTTGGCGCCAATACATTGTAAAATATTTTGCGATATTAAAATGGTGTGGGGTGATAAAGAGAACCGAATCGCTGTGATAGCATTACACAAAGTAGGTATGGAGCCAAATGCAATTTTTAAAACTCTCCATACACTTGGTATTAGTAAAATGTTTGTGTACCGGGCTATTAATAGGTACAATGAGACCTCCTCTGTTTGTGACAGAAAAGATCTGGCCGTCCACGTAGTGTTCGTACGAAAAAGGTGGTCAAAGCAGTAAGGGAAAGAATTCGAAGAAATCCTGTCCGAAAGCAAAAGATTTTATCTCGGGAAATGAAGATAGCACCTAGAACCATGTCGCGTATTTTAAAAGATGACTTAGGACTTGCAGCCTATAAGAGACGCACTGGCCATTTCTTAACTGATAATTTAAAGAAGAATAGGGTGGTAAAATCGAAACAACTACTGAAGCGGTACGCAAAGGGAGGTCACAGAAAAATTTTGTTTACGGATGAGAAAATTTTTACAATTGAGCAACATTTTAACAAACAAAATGACCGTATTTATGCTCAAAGCTCTAAGGAAGCTTCCCAATTAGTCGACAGAGTGCAACGTGGACATTATCCGACTTCAGTGATGGTTTGGTGGGGTGTTAGCTATGAAGGAGTGACTGAGCCATATTTTTGTGAAAAAGGTATCAAAACATCGGCACAAGTGTATCAAGATACCATTCTTGAGAAGGTAGTTAAGCCCCTTAACATCACCATGTTCAATAACCAAGTATGGTCCTTCCAGCAAGACTCGGCGCCGGGTCATAAAGCTCGGTCCACGCAGTCTTGGTTGGAATCGAACGTTTCGGACTTCATCAGAGCTGAAGACTGGCCGTCGTCTAGTCCCGATCTTAATCCGCTGGATTATGATTTGTGGTCAGTTTTAGAGAGTACAGCTTGCTCTAAACGCCATGATAATTTGGAGTCCCTAAAACAATCTATACGATTGGCAGTGAAGAATTTTCCCATGGAAAGAGTGCGTGCTTCTATTGATAACTGGCCTCATCGTTTAAAGGACTGTATTGCAGCCAATGGAGACCACTTCGAATAAGCTTTTTATATTTTTAATTGTTTTATATTTATGTATTAAACTGACACACTGTAAAAGTAATAAATGTTATTTGCAGTTAACAATTTTCTTTTTTCTTTATTACAATATTTATGGCAAGACTAGGTACATAGTTTGTGAGTAGAAACTATAATTCTAACTTTGACACCTTACTCTAAAATAATTATAACTCATTCTGAATAAGCTAATGTTTGAATTAAGTCAATACATTAAATTTAAGTGCATAACATAACAATACAGTTAATTACACTATTTACTAACTATATAAAATAGCTTTTTTACTAGTTGATTAAAAAGAAACAAATTAATAACTTCTTTAAACAACAATTTTTATTTAAGGAAAAGTTTCTCTTTCTCTTCTATATTGCCGTGCCCTGCAGGGTTCACCATTACAAAATTATCTACTTTTATTATTTGTAAAACCTATATTTTAACAATTGTGGAGTGCAATAATTGTATTGCAAAGTATTGTTTTCAATTTCAATTCATTGGAATTGAAATTGAAAATTGGATAAGCAGAGGTGCTATTAGTGCATTCACTTGGCGACTAATGTGCGATTTGGTAGTATTCATGATATTTCTCTTCCATAGGCTGTGTCATTTTACTTCTTACATAATCCATACTTCCATACTCATGTATGCGAAAGTTACTCTATCTATTTAGTTTTCACAGCTGAACCATTGAACCGATTTTTATGAAATTTTGATGATATTGAATTTTTTATGGAGATATTTTGAGAGCTTAGGAAGGACATAGGCTACTTTTATCCCAGGAAAACATATAGCGGGAATTTTATCCCGAAAAAATTTTGACGCGGTCCGAGCCAAAAGCTGGTATTATTATAAATACAAAAGTATGTACAGATGTTTCAACGTGTCAAGGACTGGAAGTAAACGCAATAACCGTTCAGCGGTTTTGGGCGACAATTGACACAAAGACATTATAGGCTACATTTTATTTGGGAAAATGCACCGTATTCCAAAAAAGGATTTACGTTCAAAGCCGCTAGCAAAATCTAGTTTATAAACAAATTTTACGTAAATATTTTTTTACGATCACTACATTAGCCTTTATCTTCCTTATAAAGGGTGTATCCATTTCCCATACAGAAGAAAATAGCTTCATATCGGATCATCATGAGGCCATGAATCTATACTGAGGACTATTTATTATCTTATGGTAATGTCGGAAACGTTCCCCGAACGCATACCGTCTCTTTTTTATATTTAAATTATAAAGGATTTTTATCGTAAAATCTTGAAGCCATAATCGTTATGTTTTTATATTTCTACAAAAATGAATACGATGGTGACGTCACAATTACTAATATATATATATATATATATATATATATATATATATATATATATATATATATATATATATATATATATATATATATAAAATAATATCAGCCCTGTATTATATACTTGCCCACTGCTGAGCACGGGCCTCCTCTACTACTGAGAGGGATTAGGCCTTAGTCCACCACGCTGGCCTAGTGCGGATTGGTAGACTTCACACACCTTCGAAATTCCTATAGAGAACTTCTCAGATGTGCAGGTTTCCTCACGATGTTTTTCTTCACCGTTAAAGCGAACGATAAATTCACAAAGAATACACACATCATTTTTTAGAAAAGTCAGAAGTGTGTGCCCTTGGGATTTGAACCTGCGGACATTCGTCTTGGCAGTCCGTTCCCACCTAGGCTATCGCCGCTTATTACTTTAACATAACGATAAAAAATATATTTTGGTACATCGGATATGACTCTAATATCAGTTTTGTTAAATCGGGTGGTAAATTGGACCGAAGTCAAGCCTTTTATGGATTTATTGGTCGAATGGTCTTCGGTCTAGATAAGGGAATTTCATTGCGCGTTATTGAGTTTTTGAAAGGGGTTGCCCGTCTTAAATTATTGCTAAGTGCTTTGGACTTGAGGTTTTTGCTATCTTTGCCTATTTTCCTATAAGACATTATGGTTATGGAAGAAGTTTTTGTAATAAAAAAAAAAATTAACAGTTATGATGCTGAAAGTAAATTTCGTCCAGTTTGAAATCTTGATGTCTTGAGATTTTTGTTAAAAATATAGACATTTTCATTATAGACATTGGCTTAGTTACTTCCTTCACTGATGGTGATGGTATTGGTAATCATTTAGTAGAACAGACATGTCCTGTTTGTTCATTCAAAAATATCCACAACAAATTTGAGTAACAAAAACCCAAACCTAAACATAAAGTGTTCTAACAGGCCGGCGTAATTGTGCAGATTGCCGATGGGTAATCATCTCTCATCAGTCAACATTCTAGTGGACCCCACTCCACTTACCATCAGGTACAGTTGGGACATGTCGTACCAATATAAAAAACACACACACACACACACACACACAACATCACGCATTTTATCCCCGAAGGGGTATGCAGAGGCGCAACCATGGCACCCACTTTTCGCCAAGTGTATTTCGTCCCATGATGTGATAGGGGGCGAGCCTATCGCCATATCGGGCACAAATTCCAGACTCCGGGCTGATACTGAGCAGAAAAACCCAAATATCACTTTGCACGGCCCGGGATTCGAACCCAGGACCTCAGAGCGCTGCCGTACCGCGCATCCAGTACAACTACGCCACCGAGGCAGTATAAAAAACAAATAAACAAAATCTAAAACCGCTATAATACAAATCTTGATTTGAGCTTGCGCACATAAATTACGCCTTGAGCCAAGCTTCCAATAAACGGATACAAAAGAAAACGAAATAAGGAAACAGATGGCGAAAAAAATCTACAATTTTTATATATCTTACAAAATACGCCAATTCGGCTTATCGTCGCGGCCAGTGTAAGATGGCCCCGCTTGTTAGGAACATTCGTTGGAGATGTTGATGAGGTTACAGGTCTTAGTGGGTGGTGGTTGTGTGGGAAAAGTGAAAATAAGCATTGTGGGCTCTAATTTCGTAAATGTGCTGCGTCAGCGGTGTTGTGAGTTGTGACGTATTATTTCTTAAACGTCCTCCTAAAATTGTGTGGTTCTCTGAAATAGCCTTTTTGTTAAATAAACCGGTTTTCGATTATTTTAAAAACTAGCTCTTGCTCGCGGTTTCGCCTGCGTGAAGACATTTTCCGGGAAGTTCCGCGTTATATTTCCCTGAGATAAAATAGAGTCCATATTTTAAGTAAGACTTCTAGCATTACATCGGTGTAAACTGCTAACAATTCCATGCAGTAGTTTTTGATTGAAAGGAGGTGCATCAGTTGCGTCTCTGCCTACTCCTCCGAGGATAAAGGCGTGAGTGCGTGTATCAACAATTAAATGAAAAAGTACACGCGTTTCAAAGCAATCTATGTGTATTATCTACATCGTTAAAGAGGCTTGGCGTAATACCGTCATGTGGGGCTTCGTTTCGTCTGGAGCGAATGAACCCAACTGCTTAGTATTAATTGAATCACACGTCTGATCTGTCGGGTTCGATTCTGGTCGGGTTCAACGACTTTATGACTGGAAAAGAAATGTTTAAATCGAAAATATTATTAATGTCTGTAAAAAAACATGTGGAATGAAGTTGGTGTTAAAATATTTGTATGGGATGCGTCTACCGTACATAAGATGAGAACACGCCATAGAGATGTATGTAAGTGTGTTCCAGGATCAGCCTTGCATTGCGATTCTAACAGGCCGGCATAATTATGACGACTGGCGAGTGGTAATCATCTCCGTCAGTCGACACTATCTTATCTACATCACTTACATCAGATGCAATGATCATATTGCTGCGCCCGCATAAATATTATGATTATTAATTTTACTTCAACGTAAAACATTGAACTTGGACACTAAGAACACCATGTTAACATTCAAGGAAAATTCATTCATTACCCTCACAATTTTCACGAGCGATTGGCTCCCTCCAAAGTCATTTAATCGATTTCCGCATCTTTTAAGGAAATATGAAAAAGAAAATGTACGCCTAATTGTCCGTTTTAAGTGATTACGAACGCTTCCTTTAAGATGTTATGAATATTAAAAAGGTATGGCCTTTTGGAAATGATCTGAATTTTTTTTCTTTTCAACCATTTTGGTTCGAGATGTTTGTATTGAAATGGCGAATCTCATCAAAAAATTATAATATACTATCTATTCTATTTAAGACTTGTAAGTACTTGTATTTGTTTATTGTTGTAATTGCGATTAGTATAATATGGGTTTCATTTTTCAAATTATCCTTTTTTATTACAAATAGTACATATTGTGGCTGCCTTGGTGTTACTCTTATATTTTATAATATTGTTTTTCGTTTATTTAGTCTAAACAACATTGTCACAATTGCTGGCTATTCTAAATAAATAAGATTCCTTCGAAGTTTAGAGAAAGTGGCATTATAACCTCATGCCTTGTACCCAGAAGGGGTAGGTAGTGGCTTATACTAAGCCAGATCGTTTCTTCGACATCCCGCCGCATTTTTTTCATACGGAAGTTACAACATGAACCATTTGACGAGGATTGCCCATCACAAATTGACACAATTATGCCGGCCTGTTTGAATGCAATAAACGGACCCTGTAACGCGATACACATAGGCCACCATTTTAAACCTAGTGTAAAATGGCCGCTATTTGGGATAAAACATATATTCTACCACCAGAAAAAACGCACTGCTACTACTACTACTACTGCACTAAAGCCGAGCAAGCTCTTACTTTACGTTGCTTTTCTGTAAGACACATCACCTCGGATTAATCGGCTCTTACTCGAGTTGTGCTTTACCAGAAATAAGTGCTGTGCTACTTACCCTTCAGAGAAACAATTGTGAGCTTATGTTTTCTGGTGGTAGGATATACTTTACCCGCTCGGATAGAGACCACCGTACACAAGGTGTTAAAACCCGCCATAGAAGCCCACCTAAGTCTGTCACGTTCCGGGTTCAGCCAGTGTATATCCGTTTCTAACAGGCCGGCATAATTGTGTCCACTGTCGAGGGGTAATCATCTCTCATCAGTCGACATTCTATTGGACCCCACTTCACTTACCATCCGAAGCAGTGGGGTCACTTTACCAGGCACGAATAAAAAATAAACAAATAAAAATGTAAAGTTTACATCTATCCTATTTACTTTTCATTTATATCCTACTTTAAATAAATTAAATGTGCGGAGTTGCGGGCAATGTTTGCACTCATTTATTTGCAGAGTTAAGTTAGTACACATTATATTTATTTTATAGTATTTGTGGTTACTGTGTAGTGACCAATTTTGCTGTATTTGATTAACTTCCTTCTGTTTAATGAAATAAAATTAACTGAAATAAAATAAATTATTTCATTTTATAATCGATGTAACCAAATCTATATCCTTCTATCAGTAATTATGCCCTGTCCATCTGTAAAAACACCATGAAAATCCGTTCAGTAGTTCCGAGGACGTGCATTAACAAACAGACAGGCATACGAAAGAATTCTAAATATCACTGATTTGTGATCTTCTAGTTTTCTTTAGTCATCCCCTTTTTTATTACTTTGCTTTCAGATATATCAGGTGTTGTTGTTTTAGTATACGTATGGATTCATAATTTGTAAGATAGGTGATAACACTTTGTGAATTATCGCTTACTTTAACGGTGAAGGCAAAAATCGTAAGGAATCCTGCATACCTGAGAAGTTTTTCTATAGAAATTTTTAGGGTGTGTGAAGTCTACCAATCCGCACTAGACCAGCGTGGTGGACTAAAGCCTAATCCCTCTCAGTAGTAGAGGAGGCCCGTGCCCAGCAGTGAGACACTATATAATAGGGCTGATATTATTACTTATCATTATAAGGTAGGTAAAAGCAGGATCTATGAGGGCTATAATCTCGTTAGTAATGGAACTGACTGTCGATACGAGGGCTTACTTAGAACGAAATGAAATAATTCATTCAACCCATAAAATGTTAAATATTATTTAAATACTCATACCCCTGGAATACTAAAATAATAATGGGCCGTGATTATTACTAAGGGCAGACCACGATGTTCTTTTTAAGCACAGATAGAATGAAATTAAAACAAGGTATTTGTTGCAGGTCCAGTATGCCCCGAAGGTTCGCATGTTTATGAAATCCGGGACTGCGAAGGGAAAAATACAAGAAGGAGATACGTTGATTATAGGTAAATAGAAGATAAATAAATAGTTTTATATAAAAAATGATTAAAGGTAGATAAATAATTAATTTTATACAAAAAAATATTAGTAGTGCCTACGTAATTGACTCCTCGCGGCAGCGTATACGAGCTGCAATTTATATCAAATATTCGGTTCTACGGTTTCCTTCAACTGTGATAAAAATCAAAATTTTAAGACAATGCGATCAAAAGATATTTTTTTTTTATTTTATTTACCAACAGAATTGACAAAAAAAAAATTAAAAAAATATCTGGACTAATTGAAATTCCAATAACGGGCAACCACAACGTGCGCTAGGTTAAAAAAATTAAACATATATTTATATATAAAAAAAAAATGTAAATCTACGTATCTAGTATCTATGTATCTACGTACCAAATTTTAATGTTACTTAATTATTAAAAGATATGACCGTTTATATCGTATATTTTTCAATTACAGAATCAAAACCTACTTGTTACTTCCTTTAGACCTACAATCATGTAATTTAGCAAGAAGTAATTTCTTAAAGTACATATAAATGAAAAAAATTATAAACCGTAAATATATCACATATAAAAATGAATTTATTTACAAAATAAATTTTTAGGTTGGTGTGATAACCATGTATAGGAATCGGCAAATTAAGTTTGTAAAATAGAACTTACATTTAAGATACCTTAGTGGTATATACGTATCAATCATTTATAATGTAGTCTAGAAATATTTATAAAGAATTCGAGGGTAGTGCGACCCGGCGGCCGGCCTGTTTTCGATCTACCGTTCTAATAAAAATCAGTCTCGTTTTACGTGAATTTCATAGCGTTTCCTCCTACACAATATCTTGTGAAGATATTATTATAGAAGATAGTAATTAGTGTATAACTTACCAATAAGTTTGTACGGAATTATTAGTGCGAGAATCCGAGTCGCACTTGTCCGCTTTGTTTTATAATATTTAGTAAAATTAGAAAGATACAGAAATGTCATCTAATTGTAACTTTAAAGTCTCTATAGATACGAAGAATAATAGAAATAATAAAGGTGAAGGGTAAACTGATAGCTTCATTCATCAATCTTATTGAATTGTATCCCATTGTCAAACAATACAATGACATCAAAGTAAACCTAAATGATCCCGATCTTGAGTAGTTTGTGATTACTTTCCTATTTTCCTTAATCAGCTTAATGTCATTGTAGTGAAGTTATCAATGTCCTCCTCCATTATTCGTTATTAGTTCTGATTAGAATCTTCTAGAAAGACTAGTTCGTATCGGAAATAGTAGTTCCTATTGTAAAGAAAGATTGTATCTAACCAAGCTTTACTATTGTTGGGTTTGACGGCTGTATTAAGAGGTGCAATTCAATTTCTCTCAGAAGTGTGATATTGCCTGAGACGGTATCAAAAAAAGTTAGGATCTTAAGATAAATAAATAAGCCTTTATTTCTGCTACTAACATACATTTCATTAAATATATATTTTATAAAACTTTTTTTTTCGTCTTTACGTAGTAGTCGCCTCTTCGGCGTAGGCCTCCCCCATCGACCTCTACAGCTACCTATCTCTTGCTTTCCTAATCCAGTTTGGTCCTAACTAGGAAAATATCTTCCCATCTCATCATTGGTCGACTATTAGCTCTAATATTATTTCGTGGTATCCATTCAGTTATAATATTAGCCCATCTATTATTTGCCATCGTACAAAATTGTCCTGCCCACTTCAACTTTAATGATCGTTTCACTTAAGATAGTCACTACTTATAAACCCATATTAACATCAGCTCAGCTGATATATTAAGTATGCAACATGCATATAATAGATTGAAGAATTCGTGACCAGTTTTTTTACCATTTATGTTACTATTGATCTGCTTTTATTAATCATAGCGTGATGTTATATGTATAGCCCATATTATAAGCCTTTAAGATAAATGAGCTATCCGAAACAAAAATATTTCAATTCGATCTAGTAGTTCCTAAGATTATTACATTCAAATAAACAAACTCTTCAGCTTTATATAATAGTGTAGATGAAGCAAAAATATTTCTATTATTGACGCAGTAGAGTTGATATTATATTGTATTACAGGCTGTCAAGCGAACGCAAATCCAAGCAACGTCACTTACAAGTGGTATGTCAACAACGAGCAGATAGCTGGCGACATCCGCAATGAATTGGTAAGATTTTAATACATCTAAGGGCTCATACACATAAACACGATACGACGTCGTATCGTCCTACGACGCATAGTTTCTACTAGCCACTAGCTTTCTACTAGCATCCTATTAGTAAAACTCAAAATCGGTTTGTAGTTACTGAGCTTAGTGCATTCAAACAAACCGTACAGCTTTACCGTATATGAACAGCATAAATAAATAATTATAAATTCCACTAGCCCGCAAATAGGAGAATAAAACGCCAAATTCTAACACCAAAAAATCCCAATTAAATTTTTAACAAGCCGCTAGTTCGTGCAACATTAATTTCTCATAGCGCATTAAATTTTACTGAGTTTATTTGCACGTCGTCGGGTACATTTTGGTAAGGATATTTTCAAATTTCTTCTTGGCAGACTCCGTGTATGCATATTGCATAAAGTTTTGTACATTGCGAATAGCTTGTAAAATTATGGAACTATACTATTGGGGATACTGCATTATTTGAGATTATTTTTGCAATAGGATTCACGGGAGACATAACAGTACATGATATTTATTGTGTTAGGTATTTTACCTTCTTTCCCTTGTTTGGCTGCTATGGGTCTATTATTTTTTATGTTAACTGATATTGATTATGGTTTGTGTTTTCTTTTTTGTCGGTTTTGTTTTCAGGCTAATTTTATTATTTATAAAAGATCAGTCGGTAGATATTCCCTATATTAAATAAAATGTTTACAAAATTGGACAAGATATCTATATACATAAAATAAAGTTGTGTTAGTTACACTATTTATAACTCAAGAACAGCTGGACCGATTTGACTGAAAATTGGTGGACAGGTAGCTTAGAACCAGGAGACGGACATAGGATACTTTTTATCCCGTTCCCACGGAAACGGGACGTGACATAAAACGTCGTATAACAAAACGAAATTTGGTACGGAGGTAGTTTAAGACCCTGGGAGGGTTATAGGCTACTATCCCGGGAAAATAACAAATTTCGATAGTCTTTGACAATCATTTTATTTTTTTTTCTTTATTATAAACCGGCCAAGATAATCCTATATCAGATATAACATTCCCATATATTTATTTTGTTTGTTTTTAGCGTTTCCGATTGTAAAAACGCTTCTTGGAAAAGTTTTGTATTTCAGTTTACATTCCACTATACGCATAATTGTGTTTATGCCGTTTACTAACACTTAGTGGAATCATTCCCGTGTCCATATATTAGCATTATATGACATTGCGTTAATAAATGAAACCAAATGCATCTTTATATTACAGCATTGTGTCAATAATCATCCATTAATATCGAATATTGTTTTAATAAAATCCAGTTATACTTATTTACATACATACACACATAGCATCACGCATTTATCCCCGAAGGGGTATGCAGAGGCGCAACCAGGGCACCCACTTTTCACCAAGTATGTTCCGTCCCATGATGTGATAGGGGGCGAGCCTATCGCCATATCGGGCACAAATTCCAGACTCCGGGCTGATACTGAGCAGAAAAACCCAAATATCACTTTGCCCGACGCGGGATTCGAACCCAGGACCTCAGAGCGCTATTGTACCGGGCATGCAATACAACTACGCCACCGAGGCAGTCGCCGAGTTTTATACTTATTTGAGTTTTTATAATTTCGTAGTTTAGTGCGAATATGACGTGTGCTTGAGTGTATTTCTGACTGAAAGTGTGATGCTGCGACCAATTCTTTCAGAGTAGTAGTTGGCATTAGAGCTCATATGATTAAAATTAATTTTAATTGATACTTTTGTTCGAAATTTGAACGGTACGCGTAAATTAAAAAAATATTATTTTCAAGAAGATAAGTATGTGGTTTCATTTAGTAACGCAATGTCAAAATGTCGCCGTATAAGGATTCCTCTCACATATAAGCATTTTATTCCTGAGTGCATTTAGTGCACCCAATTTTCTCTTTTTTCTGCCCCATTCAAAACCATGTCAACAAAACTAAACACCTTATTCGCAGATCCTTTCAAACATATCAAGAAAGTTCAACGAAGCGACGATCAAGTGCGAAGTTCACAACAACGTGGGCCGGAGTGCAGACACGAAAACTTTGGAAGTACTTTGTGAGTCACTGTTTACGTATTCATTCTGATAATAATATGAGCCCTATATTATATACTATCCCACTGCTGGGCACGGGCCTCCTCTACTACTGAGATTAGGCCTTAGTCCACCACGCTAGCCTAGTGCGGATTGGTAGACTTCACACACCCTTAAAATTCCTATAGAGAATTTCTGAAGTATGCTGGTTTCCTCACGATGTTTTTCTTTCACCGATAAAGCAAGCGATAATTCGCAAAGAATATATACATAATTATTTTGAAAAATCAGAGGTTGGGATTTGAACAAACATAAACAAAATACAAGACACAAATTAATTAACTGGTCGTACTAAAACTTTTATCTCACATCCTTGGTACGTACCAACATTTTTTTCTCTAACAAACTACCATACCTTGTTACAGTGAAGTACATTAGAAGTAGAAACTTTTGTTGCGAAGTAACTGCAAAGCGAATAAATTTATTTACTAGTTTAGTTACTAACCTAGACTAGCTTACTTTGCACCACTCTAACAAAATTGACTTTAAAGAAATTAAACAGAGATGGCTATTGTCCAGAGAAACATACGTTCATTTTAATGCCAAGCAATTTTTTTACGTGCACAGCAAGGTGACTGACGAGGGATAATTACCCCTTGTTAGTCGACACAATTATGCCGGCCTGTTGGAACCAGATATACACAGGCTGATCCCGAAACGCGACACAGTTACGTTGGCTACTTTGGCGGGTTTCAACACCTTGTGTAAGGTTGTCGCTATAGGCGGATGTAAAATATATCCTACTACCAGCAAATATAAACTCTTCAAGTAACAAACATAATTTCTCGTATTCACCGTTGCGAAATGACAATGTATTTCTTTACATACGAATGTTTTAATTAGCTCCCATATTATTTTGTAATAAACTCGGTTATTTGCTTTGCATCAGACAATATGAGGAGTAGAGAGAGAATAATTATGTTCATATTGTTTCAACTGTTTTTGAGAAAAAATGTTCCTCTTTATGAGTACAATTTTATTTTTACGTGAATTTTTAAATAAGGAACTTTTGAATAAATGGAATTCTCGAGTGTATGAAAATGTATGTTTTAAAGTATTTTTAAGTGAGTTTGGGTTTTTTGTGTGTCTCTGATCTCGCAGTCAACATCGGGGAAGCATGCGAATGGGATACTGGAAGAGTTACTGCAAGGCTTAATGACTGTAGAGGACTGAAGGAAAGGTGAGAGGAGATATCTAGGGGAGGGAAGTCTGGAGGATGTAAAAGGAATGTTCTTAGGATGAGCAGAAGGGAAATAGCCAGGAAATGTTCGCCAATGAATGAATGTGAATGTGAATTGGCAACCATGAGGTGTTCACACTGGATTGTGCGCTTAGGGCCACGACCAATGTCCCCTCGTGCATGTGCGTGCATTCGGTGTGGAGACGGAGCGCACAAGAATTGTTTCGGGGGGAGTGAGTTGTATTCTAGCATTTTGATAAGGTCAGGTCCTTCACACTGAACTGTTCATTTGAGATTGCTTTTGTTAAATAGTAGCATTATATAATAAGGAGTATAATATATACTGCCTGACTGATGACTGCCTCGGTGGCGTAGTTGTACTGCATGCGCGGTACGGCAGCGCTCTGAGGTCCTGGGTTCGAATCCCGGGTCGGGCAAAATGATATTTGGGTTTTTCTGCTCAGTATCAGCCCGGAGTCTGGAATTTGTGCCCGATATGGCGATAGGCTCGCCCCCTATCACATCATGGGACGGAACACACTTGGCGAAAAAGTGGGTGCCATGGTTGCGCCTCTGCATACCCCTTCGGGGATAAAATGCGTGATGTTGTGTGTGTGTGTGTATAAATATATAAAGGTTTAATTCTGAAGTCAGGTAATTAGAAGATTAGTAAAGCAAACTTCTCTTTTTAGTTCTATGAATGACGACACCAGCTTTCCGTTCGCCAGGTGGTAAGCGATATGACCGAATATAAACAGTAGAAACACCATCCAACTTGACTTACAAAGTATTGCGGTCGCCATCCTGAGACATGAAATGTTAAGTCATTATGTCCAGTAGTTAGACTGGCTACAATATCCTTTAAACCGGAACACAACAGTGCCTACACACTGTTGCTTGGCGGCAGAAATATACATTGCGGTGATACCTACGCGGACTGTCACATATGAGATACATACCACCAGATATTTTTAGATTCATCAAAATGGTTTCATGATAGATGTCCTAGCTATAATTTTGAATAAATCAATTTGTTTTAGACGGCCCGATATTCTCCATGAAGCCAGAGAACGTGGAAGGGGAGTCTGGTGCTATGGTGACGCTTACCTGCCTCGTCGAAGGTCATCCCATACCCAAGATTACCTGGCTGAGATACGAAAGCGACAGATTTATTGTAAGTATTCAATTAAATACTTTAAAAACCTGTTTCATAATAGGGTAGTTGACGACATTTTTTAATTTATTAAAAAGTGTATTTCATTCAAAATCTATCGGAAAGAGAATTTTTAAAATCCATGCAATAATAAATAAGTTATAAAGCTTCGAAGTTTGATGGCAAGGGGAGCTGTCAAATTAAAGTAATAGTGAAATGTGACGTCACCAAGTGCCACCGGCCATAACGCTGCGTGTGTGAGACAAGGACAACACGATAACCGCACCGCGCACTTACTTTTGCTCAGAACAATATTAAATATAAATAGTGGCTTAATTTTTCAACCAATGTGGATGTTGATTTCACAGAAGAATTTATTTTTCATATTATTTTCTGTTACATATCTATACTATTATATAAAGCTGAAGAGTTTGTTTGTTTGAACGCGCTAATCTCAGGAACTACCGGTCCAAACCGAAAAATTCTTTTTACGTTGGATAGCCCTTTGTTCGTGGAGTCCTATAGGCTATATATCATCACGCTATACCCAATAGGAGCGGGGCAGTAATGGCTAATCTCAGGAACTACCGGTCCAAACTGAAAAAATATTTTTGCGTTGGATAGCCCTTTGTTCGTGGAGTGCTATAGGCTATATATCATCACGCTATACCCAATAGGAGCGGGGCAGTAATGGCTAATCTCAGGAACTACCGGTCCAAACTGAAAAATTCTTTTTGCGTTGGATAGCCCTTTGTTCGTGGAGTGCTATAGGCTATATATCATCACGCTATACCCAATAGGAGCGGAGCAGTAATGGCTAATCTCAGGAACTACCGATTCGAACTGAAAACATATTTTTGTGTTGAATAGTTCTTTGTTTCTGGAGTGCTCAAAGTTATATATCATCACGCTATGACCAATAGGAGCGGAGCAGTAATGGCTAATCTTAGGAACTACCGGTTTCAACCATAAAATTCGTTTTGTGTTGGATAGCCCTTTATTTGTGGACCGCTATAAGCTATATATCATCACACTATGACCAATAGGAGCGGAGCAGTAATGGCTAATCTCAGGAACTACCGGTTTGAACTGAAAAAATCTTTTTGTGTTGGATAGCCCTTTGTTCCTGGAGTGCTATAGGCTATATATCATCACGCTATGACCAATAGTAGCGGAGCAGTAATGAAACATGTTGCAAATCGGGGAAAATTATGAGTTTTAAGAGCTTCCGTTGCCTGCGCTGCGTAAACGGTTAAAGTTATGCAACAATGATGTATGACGGGATTGTTTCACTTAAAAAGTTCTAAATAATATAACAAAGTCCCCCGCTGCATCTGTCTGTTACGTGTTAAACTCAAAAACTACCCAACGTATTAAGATGAAATTTGGTATGGAGACAGTTTGAGACCCTGGGAAGAACATAGGCTCCCGGGAAACTACTATTTTTATAACGGAAAACTTTAGCTTGAAAAACTTTATAACGCGGGCGGAGCCGCGAGCAAAAGCTATAAAATAATAAACTAAAACACAAAAAACTACCCTATAGTACTTAAATGTGCCAGTTAACATACAAAAGAGTAAATGGTGAAAGGACTCTTTTGTTTACTATTTATTATGGAGCTTGACTTTTGTATTTGTTCACCCTATATTATATAGCTTTTGCATGTAGCTCTGCTCGCGTGAAAAGTTATACAGGGATTAAAATTAGCCTATAGCACTCAGGAATAATGTAACTTTCTATTAGTGAAAAAAAATCAAAATTTGTTCAGTAGTTCTTGAGATTAGCGCGTTCAAACAAATAAACTCAACTTTATATAGTAGTACAGATTCAATGATTGTCATTTACACAGGTATTATTGAATAGGACCTATTTTTATTTTATTCTTAAAGAAGGAGTTCAGTCAAACAAGCGAATATGCCGTCCCAGTAAATGCAAATCTTAATCACTAAGTTACATTGCTTGAATTACTAAGTTACATTGAACACTAGTTATTACTTTTCCGGCTGCCAATTTATATAGCTTCCTAGCACTAAATTTTAGAAACTTTTAAAGCAGTTTTTTTTTAAATTAGATTTTCAAAATATTCTAAAAACATAAAACGTAAATGCCAGCAACTATTAGAACTATGCTGGCATTGGCAAAATATAAATGTTAGCCAGTTCTAAATGATCTAATATATTAGGCACACGGCAGTAATTAGAATGATTTGGAAATCTAGCAATAGACAAGAAAATTACATGGGCAAATTGATATTGGGTTTCTCAGTATCAGCTTGAAGTCTGGAATTTGTGTCCGATACGGCGATAGGCTCGCCCTCATCACGTGGCGGAATGCATGGCCGAAAATGGATGCGCTAGTTGTACTTCTACCTACCCCTTTAGGGATGAAAGCGTGATGAGTTATGTTGTTATTTTTCAATAATATGTCGTATACTAACGATTTGCCAATTTAGAATGATCCCAAAAATATTTTCGTGTTCTAGAAACATCCATAAGCTTCAGTACCCGAAACGGGATATGAAAAATAATTGGCATTTTATATTTATTAGAAATCATTCCATAATAAAAGCTAATAATAAAAACAGTAGTTTCGCTAATAAACTGTTATACGAACTACAATTTTATATCTTCTAATATAATAACGTTATTATAACGAAGGCTTGTAAAATAATCTAGATATTTGGCGACATTACTTCAAATGAGGGTATATATATATAAGGTTGAAGGTTACGTTAGCAAACATCCTTATTATTGTTATTATAAGTGAATTTATTATTACTAAACTTGCAAAAAAGCGGCGATAGCCTAGTTGGGTGGGGAACTGACTGCCGAGACGAATATCCGCTGGTTCAAATCCTAAGGGCACACACCTCTGACTTTTATAAATTATGTGTGTATTCTTTGTGAATTATCGCTTGCTTTAACGGTGACGAAAACCATCGCGAGGAAACTTTTTAGTTTTAGGGGGGGGGGGGGGTGAAATCCATTCTAGAGGCTAGCGTGGTAGGCTAAGGCCTAATCCTTCTCAGTAGTAGACGAGGCACGGACCCTGCAGTGGAACAGTATATAATACACGGCTGATATTTTTATTGTTTAAACCTTGCAATCTTATTTATTCTGAATGACGAGACGAGACGTTCACCTGATAGTAAGGCTTACTAATATCCTTACGTATTATAAAGAAAGTTACAAAGACCCCTGCTGTATCTATCTGTGATAAAATAAAAAACAACAACGGATTTCGATGAAATTTAATTTGAAGATAGTTTAAGCCACTTAGATGGATATAGGCTACTTTTAATCTGGAAATAATCTTTCACGGGCGAAGCTGCGAGCAAAAGCTAGCTAAGTATAATAAAGTAACAACTGAAATAATTTACGAAGTATTACATGGCCTGGAAATATATTTTAACTATTGTGAATCCATTATATGAATCTAAATCGTGTATATAGTCAAAATTTCACATGGTAACATAACACATAAGCTCAGCACCACACCTTGTTCCCTCTTCTGTGGCAAGCAAAACAGTTACAGACATTTGATTAGCTAACTGCTGTGTAGACAAAGGGGCGTAAATAGCTAATATTGCAGCAACTTTACTTCAATAGCTGTATGATAAACACAGCCAAAAAAAAACTACGAAATTTCAGACACTACGTTCGGGCTTCAAATTCGGACCACCCTAAGGCTCGGGCACAACTTAAACTTTATAGTTTGTGAATACGGGTGTTAATGTATCAGGAACGGTTCCGCACAGCTGTCTTAGTGCAACTATATACCCCGCAGAAGAAGACCACCGCTGGTTTGGATTGGTATGCCGGTGTAAAGCATATATAGGGTTAGGGACTCGGTCCAATTTTCTCTCGGATGATGCAATACTCCCGAGAGTCGACATTGGGCTGTAAGATCAGTGAAACCAATATAACCGTTCCACCCCAGGTAGCGGTAGCGGTAGTTTCTCCGTAAAAAGAGGTGTTAATGTATGTTTTTTTTCACAGCGGGTGGGAAAATCTCCGAACCTCACTTTGACAGTATCGCAGCATTCAGCTGGCCAGTACTGGTGCAGAGCCAGCGTTGAAGGTCGCCAGGAGGTGGAGGCGCCCGTCACCGTCTTCATTAAAGGTATGGTCTTAAATTAATCTTTAACAATGGAGAGCAGCTAGTCTTCCCTGAATTTTGTATCCCTATACCGCGTTTATTTAAAAATAATGATATGCCATATTTGATGTCTGAAAACCATAAATAAATAGTGAAAAAGCGAAGATTATAATGCAGAAAATAAAATAATAGAACCAAAATAAAATCAACTTACAATCCTACGGCAGTGCCCCAACAACTTTATTATAGAGACATAAAACATCTCTATGACCTTAACTAATTTCAAACATCAAACCAAATCCACCATTCCAAGAAAGGTTATATTAAACGTACAAATTAACAGTAAGTCAGCGTTTGAGACCTTGTCAGTTTAAACCCAAAACTTGTTTCGGGTCGTCTCGCACCTTCGGGCTAGTAAAAGTTGAACTCCGTAGTAACAACTTGCAAACCGTCGTTTGTGAGGCCATTCCGTCGCAACATGTCGCGAACTACACTCCGGGTAAGTTTGGACCGAGGAAATCTTGCTAACTCGGCAAACATCATGGAATTATGGCTGATACTGGTTTTTGTTACGTAAAGTTTGTTCGGTTTGGATTTAATCTGTTTGAATTTGGCACGTTTGGTATTAATAATCTGGATAGATGTTTTTGGATTGATCTTTATACCTATCGAAATAGGTCATACTGGGATCAAATGTCTATTTGGTCCATAATCGTGATACGGAGATGTCGATCAAAATTGAAAGCAATCGGTTGATTAATACAGCAGCGGAATAAATGTTGAGCTGGTTGAAAATAAATGTATTTTTTGCTTTGTTGCCTTCGAAGGCAAACAAATTGACGGGTTTCAAAGGCAATAAAAACTATGGACAGCAGCCAGAGATATAATCAAGCTGTAACACAAAACTTTGTAGATTTAACTCATAGTTCAGGCATTTGTATTTACAAAGATAAAGTTATATAATCCCAAATATTTAGTTTCTGGGCATCATAAGTATTATTTGGTTCCCTGATATTCGATATTTTTAGAATTTTGAGCAAATCTATAAATATCCTGACATATTGGGAAACTCCAAAAGTTCGTTGTTCAAGAGCTCAAAAATTTGCAATAAGCAGTTGAAATAACTATTAATAAAGTAACGAACTTCTAATAAATAGTAGAAGTTTGCAACATTTATTGAAGAATCCTTAGTAACGCTCCTTTTGAACTCATAACTTTCAATTTCTATTGAATTCAGTTTCACTACGAAACTGGGAAACTTATATTTATATACTTTTCTGGTTAGTTATCGAACTTGCGAAATCTTTTATTTTTAACTGAAGCCTTATAATCGAGAATTTCATTTGTAAGGTAGAAAATCATTTCTACTTTTCTCATTCTTTCTAACTATTTTTCCCACATGGTGATGGGGTCAGCTTTCTTCACATGTATATTCCACTGCGGCCTTGCTATGGAAAATAGATCCTGTAACATCCAAAATTCCAAAGGTATTAGGAGTACATGAGTGTTTTTATGAATTTGAAGGGATTATATTGATCTCATATTATTCATTTTACAAAATTTAACAGCAAAGCTGTCTCTGATTTGATACTCAGTAGACAATGACCTAGTCCATCCACATAGCACAGCATCACATCCATTCCCTTTTGTAAGGATAGGCATATATGTAAAAATCCACATTCTGCCAGTTATATTCAGTCACATGTAACTTGGGGCGATACTGGATGAAAAAAAAACCTAATCCTAGTATTGAGCCACAAAGTCTCAGGTCCATCCACACTGCCTACAAAACTATCTAGAATCCTTAAAAAGAATTGACGAATTCTGAACTATCCCATTGAATGAACACTTTATTTCAGGTCCGCCTAAAATAATGTCAAATCGAACTCAATACGGCGTGGAGGGAGACAGTGTAAGAATAGAATGCATTTCCCTATCCGTTCCGAAGCCAGATTACGTAATGTGGACGTTCGACGGGCACGAAATAAATTCTTTCCATAACCAGGTAAGTGAAAAAGGTATTGACAATGTAGCATAGGAGTTCATAAGTGAAAGGGAAGTAAACATTGAAAAAATATTGTATAGATACGAACGTCTATATAAACTATTTGTTTAAAATCTGAACTAAAACGGAAACCAAAACTGTTATAACCTATTTATTCACTTGAACAAAAAAAAAATTGTTTACTTATTTGAGTAATATTTCTTATTCACATCCATTTTTACACTTAGACTTGAGTTCTTATATCATGAGCGCCACTCCGTACACAACTACAAGCTGTCAATATTAACCATACTAAAGTCAGTTTGAATGGATTGTAGTTCAATTCAGTTGAACACAGTGAATGTTCGGAACTCCAAATCTAGTACGTAGTACATATATATCGATGGGGATAACCAGAAAATGGCGTACTACCCAATATTAACGAACATGAAGATTTTAATTACACATGAAAGGGTTCTTTTCCCCAAATTGTAGGTATGAAGTAGTTTTCTGAACACTATCAGATGGTTTTGACTACGATAAACATAGACCAAATTCTGACTATTGTTACTTGTGTTCAATTCATCCATTTGTTAAGGAATCATACTTTTACGTTATATGCACTATTAACTCTTTAATGTCATGAAAATCACAAAATAATTAGTAACTTCTAAAACAAAATCATTGCAAATGTTGGATACGATGAAAACAAAACATTTCTCCAACCAAATTCAGTTTCGATACAGTAACAGTTTCCATATAGTACTAGCAAACGCCAATACAAGTTCCATTTCAAAAGAAATAATGATTTCTAAAAGTTTAAAACGAGTTGCCTTTGTGCAGATACAAAATTTGAATTCAGTTTTACAATTTCTGCTTATCTTTTGAAAGTTGTCGCGTTGCAATGGCATTTGAAAATGTTTTTTTAGGAATACGCGTTTTTAGAAGAGAGCCTGGCTGATCGATTGACGAAGTCTACGTTGATAATTCGGCGGAGCGAGATGAAGCATTTCGGATCGTATAATTGCACTGTCATAAATGCTTACGGTTTGGACAGTATGGAAATACGTTTAATACCAGCCAGTAAGTATTATGTATTAAAGTATCTTTTCCTTTATTTTTCTTTTATGTCTTTAGTGTTAAAGTATTTACAACTCCTCCTACTTGATTGTTGGTGTCAATGGTAGACGAGAGATTGATAGCATTAGTGCTCCAAGGGAATCTAGTTTCAATGTTCTGTGTCATAAAATGCGGGCCAGTGTCAATCTTGGCTTACAAGAGATTCAATGGCGGATGTGAGAATGGCATTGTCTCTTATATTCGGTGATTTTAAAAATAATATACTCCAAAGCCAAGTTCTATGTAGAGTGTAAGTAGCATCGTTAATAAACAACGTTCCTAAAAGTAAATCTACATTTCCAAATTAATATTGTGTTTCGGAACCATCTAATAATATTGCAGAGTAAGTGTTTATAGCCTTGTTTTTATGCTCTTTGCTGGCAGAGTAAGCAAAACAATTGAGTTTCCCAACAATACATTCAAGTGGCGCCGGTTGTTTCACTTGTTTATAAACATGGTAGTGCGGGAGTGTGTGTAGATACTGAAGTGAACGACAAAATTTCTAAAACTATATTCTTAGTCCATTGAAATGTTACATTTTTTAGGCCTTACCTTGCGTTTTTTAGAGGACACAATTTTATTTTTTCGTTTATCGTAAAAACCATTTCAACCCCTATTTTCAAGATGGCGGTCGTGGGACAAGGGTGGCGACCCCACAAACTTGGTTTTAGCTTTACACTGACCCCCCCCTACACTTCAAAAAAATAAAATTGCGTCCTCTAAAAAACGCAACCCCAAATGTAACTTTTCAATGGACTATCTTGTAAACATCTATGTTGTGTTTCTCAACTGTATTTGAAACATCATTTCTCTATGAATACATAACTTTATTGTCTTTTTTAATATTATTTTCTCACAAATATTCAGAGCTTATTCTATTAAATAAATAGTTTTTTAAAACTTAGTAGTGTGGCAATCTTATCTCATTAAAAGCAATAAATATCTATAATTAACGTTTAAAAATATCTGCTTAAAGACTCTAAAATTAGCATAGTCATAAATAACAAAGACATAGAGAACCTAGTGTACACATAGATAGAGGCCATAACTTGACTTTAAATTGTTTCGCGATCTCTAATCTCCAACGCACTAGAATTGACACATAAAAAATAGTTACAAGCCTTTGTTCTCGGTGTCTCGCCTTGTCGCGACCTGAACCGCCAGTAATTCAAAAAACATCAACAAAAATAAGCCATATCTTTCAGAAACCTCACCACTGATGTTTATAATCGCGGGCACCTCAGCTACGATAATAATCATTCTGATCATCATGTTGATTGTGATGCTGTGCCATCGGAAGACCAAGAAAGTCGATGTGAAGAAGCCAGACATCACAGACTTGGGGAAGACTTGCGTAGAGCAATACAAAGAGAGTGACAGGAGTTCTAATATCAGTGATTTGAAACTTGAACTTAGGCAAGTGGAAGGCAGTGATGTGGTAAGTATTAGAATTATAAAGTTTCCAAATTGATTAGTTGATACTTGGCAGTGGCGAAGAGTGTAATTTTCCGGAAGGTAACCAGAAATAACTAATAAGTATTAATAATATGAATAAATACGGTCTACAAATAGTTCAAATGATACTTAGATTTTACATAAATTACGAAAGGGAAGGCGGCAGGAAGCTGAATGTATGGACTCTTAGTCATTGGTACGTGGCAACATTTGTAAAGATTAAGAAGTTTAGTATTTATTTATCAGTGTGGGCTTTTATGTTTAATGTTAAATGATTGTTGATTTATGTTAAGTGAATGATAAAATGAAAGAAAGAAAAGAAAAAAAAATATTTTGCATCAAACACAAGTTACATACACATAACAAATAAACAAGCGAAACAGACAAAAAAACACTTAAAACTATGTTTGTCACAAAAAAGGCTCCAACTCAGCAATATGCTAACAGTGAAGCCACCGATGATCTTCCGTTGGGCCGTTTGTTGGAATGTGGCTAGAAATAAATTTTACAAATGAGAAATCTAGTGGAATTTTCTATGATCTTAGATCAGAGATAGAAAGGCAAAATGTAACTTTATCTTTAGTTATGGAAAATGTTTTTACTTATTGACCTTCAAGAAAATTAACAATCAAATTTCTTTAGAACAACTCAAACGCCGGCTCGGAAACTGACCTCCATCCAACTCTTCATCTAACTACGAACCTGGGGCTCCCACTCGCAGGCCCGGTTCCTCTACCAGAACCAGGATATGACAATGAGCTGATGAAGCAGTATCAAAGATATAGTGGGGATTTCAATCAGCCGATCAACAGTCTGAATTTTAAGGTAGGTAAATTATATTTTACTAGGTGTTCCTTGTGACTACCAGCGGGTACCTTTCCGGGTATTAAAGTCCAGTGTGCCCGAGTCCATAGTAAAATTTATCCTGTGTGATAATCTAGGAAGTGGTAGATCTACGTAACCAACAGCCTAGGTGCAAAACAAATAATATCTCCTGACCAGTTTATTTGTAACTCGAGCAAAAAAACAGTCCTTAATCAAACTCTTTAGTAAGATGCTTTGGTTAGTTTCTACAGGTGGTGGCCTAACAAAGGTTACTGGTTAGGGTCTGGTAAGCCTCGGTGCACTGTCTAGTCCACGGTAGCGGAGCGCCTGAACCCATGACGTGGCCTGTGCCATTTATGGGAATCTGTTAAACCTAGTATCAAAACTAAAATTAATTATTGATTGGTATTAAATTGAGATTTCCTAGAATTGGTCCAATTAGCCAATAGCCGTTTATAGCTTCCAATAGAATGTTAGTGAAGGGTTCAGCGATATATATCCTTAGTAAAAGCAATAATCGCCAACCTACAGACGTGGCAATTACGTACATACCACAAAATTTATATATAAAATTAGACCTAGGTACTACTACATCGTTTACTGGAATATGCTCAATGTGGCTAAAATAACGAATAACGGGAAAAATAATCTTAGATACTACTATTTAGAAACTACTTACTGGTGTTGTGATTTCTTATGTTTACGCGAATGTTAGACATTGAAATTAAACTAATTTTCCGGATACTATCGCGATTTTTTGTATTTTATTTTTCTCCCGGCGTTTAAATTGTTTCGCGATCTCTAATCTCCAACGCACCGTGACCATGAAGGCTGCAAAGTCTTCGAAACGTCGAGAGAAAAATAAAATACAAAAAAACGGGATAGAATCCGGAAAATTAGTTTAATTTCAATACTTACTGGTGGTAGGTCTGTCATATGTGAGAGTCCGCCTGGGTAGACCCCACTGCAAAGTCTATTTCTGCCGCCAAGCAGCAGTGTGTAGTCACTGCTATGTTCCGGTTTTAAGGACATTGAAGCCAGTGTAACTACTGGACATAATAAGACTTAACATCTCATGTCTAAGGATGGTGAGCGCAGTAGAATACCACACAATACTTTGTAATTCGAGGTGTTGGATGGTGTTTCTATTATTTATGTGCGGTCGTATCGCTTATCATCACGCAAACAAGCTCGTCTCGTCATTAAAAACAAAAAAATAAAAAAACAAAATTAGTTAGAATTAATGAATCAATCTTTAAAAGTATATGTTATGTTTAAATATTTCATGTCGTAATTGTTACTGCAATAATAATAATTATTGGAAAATACTTAATCTGAATTTAGATTCCTACTTTGTTGAAATATCAGACTGGATTTAGATGGCACTCTCAAATTACCAGGTACTATATAAACACGAAATAATGATCTTTATTTGCCCCAAAGCGAACTTCAGTATATAATATAAAAACTTATTAGAAAAACTTAACTGAATTTGCTGCTAGGTGACTGTTGCCACATAAAAAAACTCCGTCGGCTGAACAGGAAACCAGAATTCCGAGAATTTTCACATCGAACACCTAACAACCGAGCGAACTTCGTGGAATTTAATAAATTGGTAGCAAGCAGTATTATATTTTTCTGTCACAGCGGTATATACTAAATCTCTTAGTAACTATATTTCATATTAATAAAAGGTAGATATACCATTAGAAGCTGAAGACTTAAAGTTGCCAGTTGGGTTTGCATTACTTCTTGTTTAAATACATTTAAACGTTACCTCTTTCACCATAGAGTAAGTAATATACTAGGTAAGAAGAGAACGCATTTAGAATATTTGCTGGTGGTAAGATTTGTTGTATATCCACTCAGATAGCGGCCACCGTACACAAGGTGTGCTGCCATAGTGGCCTACGTAAGTGTATCACGGGATTAGCCTGTGTATATCCTCTTCAATCAGGCCGACATAATTGTGTCAACCGCCATGGGGTAATCATCTCTCGTCAGTCGACATTCAATTGGATCCCATTCCACTTACCATCAGGTGCTGTGAGGTGGTTCTGTAGCTTATTGTAGGCTTAGTAGGTTATAACAATAATTTAGGTCAGATATGATCATGAATAAATACCTTACCTAATCAATAATTAAAAAAAAACGTACGACAAGAACTACTATTTAAAATATGACACGAAAGATAGGTAAGCATTCGAAACTTATATTCGAAATGGCATTCGAAATTTAAACATATGAAATAAAAAAATTGTTATTTTATATTCCGAATAATCTAAATACAATTTCAAAGCATCGATGTTTGCCACAAAAAGTCGTTCGGGGTTCGATTTTCCTTCGCAGTAAATACGGCAAAATCGCATTACAAAAACTGCTAACGTTCGTGTTGGCAACGGAGAGTAAACAATACATCACTATCAACTGGACTCCAGAACATCTGTCTTATAGCAAATGTTTGTTTTACCGCGATCTCTGTAGACATTGCTACTACAGAAAATGTTTGTGAAGTTATATTTGGTTTATGTATTGAAATGGATGCAATACAGGACTGGGAATTTGAGATTGGTCACTAGTTTATATATTTTTTTGTTTTTCAATATAATGTATCAATTAAATTAGAATAATGCAATAAGACTAGACGGAGAAAAGGTGTGAGAAAAGAAAACAATGTTGATAATTTATTAGTCAACGTTATAATTGACAGATAAGTTGTAAGTGCATATTAAAAAAATACATTATAGATAGATTAGATAATAGCGGCGATAGCCTAGTTGTGTGTAGAACGGACTGCCGAGACCAATGTCCGAAGGTTCAAAACCCAAGGGCACACACCACTGACTTTTCTAAAATGATGTGTGCATTATCGCTTGCTTAAATGGTGAAAGACAACATCGTGATTAGACCTGCATACAGCATACCCGAGAAGTTCTCTATAGAAATTTTGAAGTCTGCCAATCTGCATTAGGCCAGCGTGGTTGACTCAGGCCTAATCCCTTCAGTAGTAGAGGAAGTCCGTGCCCAGCATTGGGACAATATAATACAGGGTTGTCATTATTATATTAATATAATGCATTTTGAATTTAACAAGTTAAACAAAATCTTGTAAAGCGTCTCTTGTTTCCATCATTTGATCTAACATGTATCAATTTACGTCCCAACCCTGACTTCCTAGATTTCGTTTCTCATCCATTCTAAACGTTAACTGCTCCACTGCTTGTAACTAAACTCACACATGTTCCCATAAAAATGAGACCACAGTACAATCTAATACGTGTGCAGAATGGCTCGCGAGCAACGCGACTTCAGTTACCATTTCGTCATAACTTGCAGTTTGAGCTGGGTGTACTGTTTCTACTTTGTTTACATCGTGCTGTCATAATGTGGCTATTACTCGTGGTTTGCGCGGAATTCGCGTAACAAATAGCTTGTTTTTTATTTCTTTTCTCTTTATTGCTGCCAAAATGAAAAAATGAAATGATTTATTTGAATCTGTAAAATGTTATACATTATTTAGATTCCGTCAACATTAACTCTACCACCAGTTCGGAAAGCAGTTCTCACCAGAGAAGAACGGGCAAGAAACTCTGGTGTTACTCTTTTCAATCAGTTTAGTGTAAAGACTACAGTACATGATAAAGTGAGAAGAGAAAAAAAAATACAATTGGTTTTTTATTAGAGCAGTTCATTTAAAAACATACGAGCTAACGGTCCACCTGATGGTATGTGGTTACCGTTGCCCATGGACGTTGGCAGTGCCAGGTACTCAACCAAGCCGCTGCCTACCGTGAAAAAACTTTTTAAACCTCGGTTGAAGGACAGGTCATAATGCCGAAGAAACACCTTGGAAGGAAGTTCATTCTAAAGCGCACAAGTTCGTGGTAAAAATGATATCTGAAAACTTTCTTGGGATGAAAACTGTGAAAGCTAAAGGCATGATATTTTTGCATTTATGGCATTTATGTCGGCCTGTTAGAACAGGATGTCCATAGGCTGATGATGAGCTGAATAATTATGGAGTGAAATAAAATTTTAATTATGTATATGTGCGTGCGTTTTTATACGTGCATTGCAATGTGACCTCACTGCATGATGGTAAGGGAAGTGGGGTCTAATAGAGTGTCGATTGAGGAGAGATGATTACCCCTCGCCAGTCGACATAATTATGCCGGTCTATTGGAACGCGATACACAGGCTGATCCCGAAACGCGACACTTACGTGGGCCACAATGGCGGGTTTTAACACCTTGTGTACGGTATATTAGTATAGATAAACGGTTCATTCCATTATATTTTGTTTTATTCACTTTTATTTACTGCCTCTGAGACGTAGTTGTATACTACGACTATCGCGGTGAGGTTTGAGGTTGGCTAAAAGACGCCGGGGTTTACTTCTCAGTAAGCTTGGAACTTGGAATTTGTGCCCGATATAGTGATAGGCATGTCCCATGTTAAATCAGCCATACCACTTGACGAAACGTGGGTGTGTTTGCTGAGAGGAAATTTATACTGATATAAAACTGAAGAGTTTGTTCGTTTGTTTGAACGTGATAATCACAGGAACTACTACACCGATTTAGAAAAAAAACTTACTGATAGGAAGCTACGTTATTCCTTAGTGCTATAGGCTATGTTCTATCCCGGAAAATATTTCACACAGGCAGAGCCACAGGCAAAAGCTAGTTTAATCATAAAAAAGTGAAAAATGTGTTAGATTTTAATGACTGACCGTATGATTGTTTATGAATTATAATAACATATCACTTTTTAGTTACATCGAGTTTTGTATTGTCGTGGTACATACAGTACTAGAGTTTCATATACAAGAAAAGTAGTGGAAATCCTTGTTAATTGAAGTTATAATGCGAATTTTTACACCTCTGCCTACCCCTGAACAGGCAGAAATTATATGTATATATTTTGTTACAGACACACGGTCAAGCCAACGGTTACGTGCCCTACGTTGATTACTCAAGAGATTACGCCCCTCCAGTTCCATCAGACTCGCTATCAGGATCTCTGTCAAGAAGTACTGACGGCTCGGGCTATCAGTGCGGCTCGTTGCACCGTCAAGCCAGCTGCGGAAGACTTGGCGGTTTAATAGGACCGGATGGTAAGTGAAAAATATTTTAAGAATCCATATCAGATGTCAGATGTTAATTAATTTATTATTCAATTAAGGTAAACTTTTTAAAAGTTGACTGAAATGGCCATTGGTATTAAGTCACCTTTATACTCTTTGTATGTAAAGTGAAATAAATAAATAAATTTCAGTAATATCAGTTACAAGACTATGGTCTACATTAGGATTGATTTGTCTATTATTTTGATTATGAAATGATTTTTTATAAGGTACGAATTATTATGTCTAAAATGACTGTCGTTAATGTTTAGGAAATTATATATTATACTAATATACCTAGAATTTATTAAATTTATGCGAATTTTCAAAATTGTAATAAAATTACTTGACGGTTTTTTTCGCACTCAGACCGCCCTGTGACCATAAGGGCAGCAAATTTTTAAAACTTCAGGATTAGAGTTAATCGTAAGTGGCGTTAGCTTAGTTGGAAGTGGAACAGACTGCTTAGACGAATGTCCGCACGTTCAAAATCCGAGGGCACGCACCTCTGACTTTTCTAAAGTTATGTATGTATTATTGCTTACTTTAAGCAGTTGCTTGGGCAAAGGTAATTATCGTAAGGAAATATACATACCTTACAAGTTCCTTATAAGGATTTTGAGGATAAGTGAGGTCTATTAAATCGGAATAGGCCAGCATGGTGGACTGTGGATTACTCCCTCACAATAATAGAGGAGGCCAGTGCCCAGCAGTGGGACAGTATATCATTATTATACAAGAAATATCTGAAAATCATCAGCTAGGTTTTTCTATCACTTTTATTCTTCACTTCACCCAAACCTCGTCACCAGGGATTTTTCATTTGTACCATTTATGTGCAGTTATTCCACTATCTACTCCTGGAGTGGTACTTGCTGGAGGTCTAGACGTGAGATATGCAGCCACTTACGGAAACCCGTATTTGAGAGGCAGCGGACCTTTGCGTAAGTTTTTAACATTATTTGAGTTATATAAAATCAAAGACAGCATTTTGCACTTGGAGTGGTCTTTGACGATATATTTCATGTTTTAGCAATTATAATTATTAAGCAGATATATATTGTTTTCTATCTAATACGCTATTTCGAAAAGGGAAAATCTCATAAATATAAAATATCTAGAAATGTATATATAATAACAAATAACAACAAAACTATCAGTTTTTATTGCTAATTGAACCCAAATTATAACCCAAAAATAAATTTAAAAAATATATAAAAAAAAAATCTTGTCCTGAACTTTTTACATTTTCAAACATATTATGCACTTTTTGAAATTTCATATTCAATTATATATTGCTCATTTAAAGAATTTACTCTTTCTTAACTATGCCGATTTGTACACATTAACATAAAGTTAATATTACGTATAAGTATCAAGAATAATCTGCAATAAATCTAGATCTAATTCACAGTAATTAATTACTCCAGTTACCCAAACTTCCAAGCCATTATGCAATACATTGTAGTTAGGAGAACAAGATTAATACTTCTGTTTCAGACACTCAAATGACCTGTCGTTACATTAGTTCTGAGTAGTAACTTTAGCATTAAAGTTTAGAACGTTTGATGAATTATTATCGGTAGATGAAATCTTTAATTTATTTTAAACTTTAAATGCTGGTGGTAGGATATATTTTATATCCGCTCGGATAGCGACCACCGTACGCAAGGTGTCAAAACTCGTCATAGTGGCCCACGCACGTGTGTCACGTTCCGGGATCAGCCTGTTTATATCCGGTTCTGACAGGCCGGCATAATTTTGTCGACTATTGAGGGGTAATCATCTCTCGTCAGTCGATATTCTATTGGATCCCACTCCACTTACCATCAGGTGCAATGGGTTCACTTCACCGTGTCCGTGCAAAAATAAATATCTATTTAAGAATGTATTTTTCATGATATTCAAATTAAGAACCAAAGACATTTCTTTATGCCATACATTTTTTTCTTTAAAATCTTATATTAAAATTTTAAAACTTGATGCATATTTTTCTTATTTTGATTAGCTTACGGGCCTCAAGTGAGCAATGAAAGAAAACCGGCACCGCCACCATACTACACAGTTAGACACAATAACCATCCACCTGGTAAGTCATTTAATTGATCCCTTTTCACATACTTAACGTTCTTAAAATATTTAGAAAATTGAAATCAAGTAGTTCATACTTAGACAAAATATGGGTCTTGTCTTGCATTCTTAGATTAATCAACATTCTTCATTGATATCCAGTGGCGGCTTTGCCCTAAGGCCTAGTAAGCCCGGACCTAAGGCGGTCACTCGATAAGGGGGCAAATTGGGACAAAAAAAAAAGATGATTACAAGAAATAACTCAAATGCAAAGTATCTTAATGTATTAAAAGCTCGCGCACCTTATGGTTATAATCTTCCTAAATAACTATTTTGGGTGCTGAGAAAGGGGCGGCACATGGCCTCAGGGCTAGAGCGGCTACTAACTGACTGCAAATCCGCCACTGTTGATATATTAGACGATTTGCCGCGGAATACACTCCACATAACGCATTGAAGTCAAGGAGACTTGCAGCATGCTATAATTTGTTGAAATGGGCAAATGACAGCAGCTATACGATTTGCACTACGTCTGAATTCTTTAAAAGCACACCAATTTAATAAAAAACGTTCGTGCTTTAATCTTACCTTTAACAGATTTAAAACCAGTGTTTATGTTAATGCAGATTATTGAATCAATAAATCACTTCATTGCAAATCACTGCACTTTTTCATTCATGCAATTCACGCCGCCGATGATAGAACCAGATGGCGGGCCCTTATAGACTCTATAGACTCAGCCTACTGCGGTCATGATCCTCAGCATTGAGGGAACGAAAGGATGGATGGATGGAAATCACTTCATGGCTTCTAGCATGTTTATCTACATAATTCTTTACAGTGTCTTCCCCTTCGTCAACTTCCTCGCGGCCAATGACCAGTCCAATAGCTTCATCATCTTCAACCAATAGTGGAGCTCAGCCGCAAGTAAGTATCGTATTTTCACCCATAGTGCTTTGTAATTCAAAGATTGCTGATAAGATATATTTTATATTCGCCCGGATAGCGACTACCGTGCACAAGGTGTTAAAACCCGCCATAGTGGCCATGTCAGTGTGTCACCTTCTGGGATCAGCCTGTGTATATCCAGTTGCAACAGGCCGGCATAATTGTGTCGACTGTCGAGAGGTAATCGTTTCTAGTCAGTCAAGTTTCTATTGGACCCCACTCCATTTACCATCAATTGCAGACAGGTCATTTTGCTGTGACCTTTTTTAAAAAAAACATCTGGATGTTGATCCTACTGTTTGTGGGCAGTCAAGTCGCTTACCATCAGGCAGGTGGCATGCTAGATTTAAAATTCAGTTGTTTGATAAAAAGAATGACATCGTACTGTATAATTTTCAATTTAAAAATATCAGAGTTGAATACCATTTGACATAAAACATTTATATGTGATGAACAAAAATAAATTTTGATTATTTCTGATCTTGTAATACCTACAGTTATTTTAATATGATAAAGCAGTGAACTTGTTAATTCTCATATTAAATTCTCCAGAATTTGAGTTCAGGAATGATATTGATAAAAAAAATATTGGTCTTTATTTACAGCTAAAATGAGTCGAAAATGGCTAAAATTTGTGCCCATGATGCCAATAGCACATCACATTATAGGAAGACTACGCGAATAAACGATAACATGGGTGGATTTACCAACCTACCTATCCCTTAAAGTACAAGGTTTGTCATTGTTTCACAGGTGCCTAAAGCCTCTCCACACTCATCAGGAGGTTTGTACATTCTCCCGCCGTCCAATCAAGGAAATTCACCATCGAATCAAATCACTGCCAAAGGTAATTCTATTTGTACAATCTGGAGATTTGCCAATACCTTTACTTATTATGATAGCATGTTAGTGATTTTTTTCACTAGGAACCTATTAATCGGGTTAGAATTCCGGTTTTCTTAGTAACCTATTCATTTGATTAACCATTTTACGGGTGATAACGGTAGTAATAATTAATGGTTAAATACTGCTAATCACTCCAAAGGAATAATAGAAGAGTAAATTTTTTAACGCTAATATCGACCTTATGTAAGAACTTGATTGTAAGCCAGGTAGCATTTATCTCAGTGTTTGTAGCAGAAAAATAACCCAGATTAGACCCTTCGAGTGGTTATTGAACCTTGGTTTTCAATAATGACGACGTTTGAATTGTTTGAATGGGTTTGAATTCTTTGTCTTAAATTTATACTATTTTGGGATTAGTTCGCTTGTCTTCATAAAATATTATAGTCCTGCTTTAGTGGGATTGTTGTAATGCCTAACAGTACGAGTACCAATCCCGTGTTGAGGTCCGGGGTTCAAATCCCGGGTCGAGCCAAAATAATTGTGTCTAGGTTTTTCCATCTTAAATATTATTCGCGAGTCGCAGCTCGGAGTCAGGAAGTTGGTGGTGCGATACCCCGTGCCTTGGAAAGGGTGTAAATCCGTTGGTCCTGCGCCTGATCTCTCTTCCGTCATGGATTGTCCTTTAACTGGTCTATGAGAGTGAACACAAAGCGTTGCTATGTATTGCGCAAATATAGGAACAGTTTCAATTTTTTTGCATTTTAGGAATAAGTATTTTTGAAAGCGTTTTATACAGTTAATAACGATTTTTTTCTAGGTAATGGAGTCCAGTTGACAGCTGGAACGCACGTGTAAGAAAAAATAGAATGAAAACGTCCTAAATTAAACTATAGTAGTGAATTTGATAGATAATTACTGCTATTGTCTCAAAGAGACTATAAGTTTGAAAATGAAGTGCAATTTGTTACTGTACCAGGATTTAAGCTGAGGATATTTAGTAAAGTAACTTCATAGTGGAAGTGACCCAACTGCACCTAATGGTAAGTGGAGTGGAGTCCAATAAAATGTCGACTGATGAGAGATGATCCCTCGACAGTCGACACAATATGGGGCTTTCAAATATTCGTCTTTTTTTAAATAATTACTTAACTTCCATTAGAAACTTCTAGAAGTTAAACAGATGAATTTGAACTTGAAAACATAACTGAACCTCATTTAAATGCTGGTCCAGTAAGCCTAATTAAAATTTTAAAGAAAATATTTCTCAGTGTACTTAGCGGGGATACGAGAAGTTTTCGAAACGAGCCTAAAATTTAAAAGCTTTAAATGTCCACGTCAAAGAAAAACTTAAATTAAGCTGTTTAGTAAACTAATTTTATTCAAGTTAATATAACTTAGCAGTAAGTTTCATCGACGTGATCCGAAACACTTGTTATGTGTTTTTAATGAAAATTTTCATGTTTTTCGTGACATTAATGAAAGTGTTGCACTAAGGTTCAAAGCTTGTACCTTTATGATATGAATTATAAGTCATTTTATTAAAAAAAACACATGACTATCAATGCGAAATTATATTATGTGAATGCCTAAACTTTCTATAATTTAATATAATTGATTTGTGTATATTTCTTATGAAATTAATAAATATTTCAATTTCTCGTGTGATAATTAATTAAGAATGTGTGCTTCGTTTAGAATATTTGAAAACTTGAAAAGTGAAAATACTTAAATGATATTATTGGAAAAATGTTTGTCTTAAAATAATTTTATTTGAAACATATAAATATTTTTGAAAGTGAACTATCATTTTTTAAATGCGTGATTTTAATCTTAATATTACGTCGTACCCTATACATAAATGTATTATTATATTTAAATATCAAAATATACAAATAGTGCGTGACTACCTCGGTGGCGTAGTTGTAATACGTAAGATCTCGTGTTCGATCCCGGGTCGCGCAGTGATTTTTTTTTCAACCCAATATCAGCCCGGTGTTTGGAATTATTGGCCTATATGGCGATAGGCTTGCTCCCTATCACATCATAGGTCGGAACACAGCGGAGATTGAGTGTACCAGTTACGCCTCTGCCTACCCCTTCGGGGAAAGGCGAGTGTGTACACACCAACAGTAACAATATATCACCTAATATAATATTTCAACGCTAAATTAGCAGGTATAATAAAACTACATTTCAAAGGCCAACGATTCAAAATTAGAACAATTATTACTTCACTTTAATTACTTTCACAACTTTAGTAGCGCAACTAACAGTTATTATGCACTTTGGCTTTGGTTCATACGTCCAAATTACTTAATAATTATTATAGTATATATTTCGTAATATAGTATCAGCCCTGTATTATATACTGTCCCACTGCTGGGCATGGGCCTCCTCTACTACTGAGAGGGATTAGGCCTTAGTCCACCACGCTGGCCTAGTACTTATTGGCAGACTTCACATACCCTCAAAATTTCTATACAGAACTTCTTAGATGTGCAGATTTCCATACAATGTTTTCCTTCACCGTTAAAGCAAGCGATAATTCACAATGAATACACACATAAATTGGAATGGCAGAAATGCAAGTTCTTGGGTTTTGAACCTGCAGTCATCCGTCACGGCAGTCCGTTCTTCTCCGGCCTAGGCTGTCGCCACTTTTATCTATTAATAAATTTATTTATATAGCGCATCGCTAGCAGAGATTTTTTTAGTTTTTTTTGCAATCGCTCTGTTCCAAAAGCATTTTTTGCATAAACAAGTAAGGTGGCATTAAATGTAAATACTTGGAGAGTTATTTTAACTAAGACTGAAAAAATAATTTTACTATACTACGCCTATTGTAAATATAATTAAGGATTTTATTTGAATGTAACTTGATTTGTACTTTTATTTTGTGAATGAAACAAATAAGGACTATTTCTCAAATACATTTGCGATTTATTAATTTATGAAATGTAGTTATAAATCGTCAATTTTGCTATTAATAGTGTTTTTTAATTATTTTATTTTTATTTGATGAAACATTTTGAGATCATTTTAATTGATATATATTTAACTAATAGAGTATGTATACGTCTGGAGCCAAATAAAATGCAGTGTTTTTTTATTAAGTCAAAAGAAACAATAAACAACCCAAGCTACGTATAATTTTTATTAGTAAGGTCCTAAAGTCACTGAGTATAGTCTTATTTGCATCAAATTTTTTGGTCGCAATTGTATTTTTATCGTCATAGAAGCAAACTAGTCTAAGTAACATTGAACATTGGAAATAACTTCGTAATTTCTAAGAGCTCTAAGTTTTATTATGTTGCACACCTACTGTGCTGATGAAAAGCTTTTATATTTAATTTTATAGTACTGAAAAATCTCTACATTTTTTATAAATACTATTCCAATTTGACGAATTGTTTTTGCTACACATTTTTGTAATTATTTCTTTGTTAATATTAAAACAGAACTGTTTTACGAATTTTGTCGCGGTTTATATTATAATTGTCTCTCAGAAAAATTGATACATTTTTGATACATTTTAATGCTTGTATTATCATTTATATTTTAATGTACTTAATTTATCTCCTTTGTGATACATTTACTAAATGACTGCTATTTAGAAATCTTTTGTATTAATATAATATTTGCCTAAGAATTTTCTTTTGTGTTTAAGTTAGTAATGTAATTAATTTTACAGCGTCTGCGAAATCGAAGGGTTTCATGATTTTATGAAATATTTTAGTGTTTAAAGTAATTAAGGAGTCTGTACTGGTAGGTAAAGGAATGTTTCTTTTGATTACGCCAGTAATAAAGTGGATTTGATGAACGTTTTTGTTTTATTATATTCCCATTCTTGTTCTTGTTACAGGAATTTCCCTGGAAAATGTGTGATGAATACACTTTTATTAAACTGAGAGGAATTTAAAAATAAATATACAGAAAAATATAAATGACAACTTGGAAAATAACAGTAATTATTATAATCTAGGAAACGGGGAAGTGGGTCATCTGATGTAAGTAGTTTCGCCACCCGTAGACCTACCATTGAATAAAAAAAAAACTCTCAGCACCCAAGTGGGGTGAGCATTAGACCGAATCTTTAAACCTTGTACGCTCCACACCGGCATACCAACCAAAACCCGCGGTTGCTTTTAGCGCATATGGGACGTTTGAATACCCCGAAGAAAAGAAACATATTGTTACGCACCGCTACCCTAGCCGATGACATCGGGCGTTTCCGGAAATATTCGGCGGCACAGCCGGGTAGAAGAGAAGGCATGTCACGCCGTGAACATAGAGTAAGTAACATACTATGTAAGACACGACAATTCTATTATTCTCTCTGGTTATACGTAGTCAAACATTGTATTCTCTATTAGGTAGCAAAGAACGAAAACATATAATATTATAAAATGCTTCTAGAAGATTCATTCACTATACGAAACAAAAGCAGGCTCTCTCTTCATGTCTATTCTAAAAATAAAGCAACCAAATTGCGGAATAAATTCTCACGTTGGATGATGTTTTTAAACATCATCCAACGTGAGAATTTATTCCGCAATTGTTGCAATTGTTGCAATGTTTTTAAACATCTCGCGATTCATAGCAACCAATGTTGGATTCAGTACGACCACCGTTATGAGGTCCTGGGTTCGAATCCCAGATAGAGTAATGTGATATTGGGTTTTTCTGCTCAGTATCAGCCCGGAATTTAAAATTTGTGCCTGATGTGGAGATAGACTCGCTCTCTCTCAAATAGGCCAGAATAAACTTGGCGAAAATGGAGTGGGCTTTTCTTAACTGATTTATTCAGGTCTATAATCATCAGAGAGGATGATTTCAGGTAGTTGGCTGGTAAACATTAAAATCATCATAAATATGCCAGAATAAGATTCGAGAAACCCTAGTCTTGCAAAAGTACCATCGCTCAGAAACACTTGATCTTCTGACCGGATTTTTGTGAAATTTGTTATTGAGATAGTTTAAAACGCTGGGAAGGTTATAGGCTACTTTCTATCCCGGGAAAATATATAGCGGGACTTTTATCTTGAAAAATATCTTCACGCGGGCGAAAGTTAGTAGCACATGTTTTTAAGTCAAGCTACACTTCAAACAACCCGAAAGTTGTGTGAAAATATCATTGTAAAACACCACTCAATATAAACCATATTTGCCTGAAAATATTGAGAAAATCCAATCACAAAAACCTACTCGTAGAAATTCCACCGCACCATAATATTAAATATTGAAAAAATGCATTCACAAAAAAGGTAAAAATAACTAGGTACTTGTAAAAATTCCACCACACTATAAGCATATGTGAAAAAACAACAAAATAACCACTGAAAGCTCAGCAAAGCTCCGAAAGACCTAAAAGTCTTATAAAAATAGCATCGCACAATGCCACTCTATAGACCACTCTGGGAAAGCGTTCGATGACACTATTGTCTCACGATCCGGCTTTATAGATAACGGAAGTGTCATAGAGGTCACTCGGTCGAAGTGTTTTCATCAAAGCCTTAAGATTAGAGGATTTTACGAGTTTGTGGCTTTCATCTTGAGTATAGGTTGTTATAGCCACTTCGTTAATTAAGATATCTTTATATTATAAATTACGAATAAGATTTAAGGGTTGTGTATAATATGAAAACATTTAAAGCCGTTGATCGTGTGCCTGATCTGTCTCTGATCATGTCGGATTACCATATCATCGAACTATGAGAGCGAAGGAACAGAGAGTGCAGGTGCGCTATATAACTTAAAATTAATTTGGCACACACATAAATTAAGTCCGGTAGAAAAATAAACAGTTATAACTTGGGAAATTTACAATAGATTTATGAAAAATAGATACAAAAAGCCACGAGCAAAAGTTAGTAATTTTAATAAAACCAAATAAAATTAACCTTCATATTCCAACCACAAATGTTTGATACATTTCATCAATTGCATGGTGATTATAGCGTGCACTGTACAGGATGCAATGGTCACCGTTTCCGATACGCGACTGTGATATTACACTTCCGGAGATATTATATTTGACAAACAATGTGGGTAGTTTTCACTATTACAGTTACAAGGCTGTGGAAATAAATTTTGTAGGAATATCTATATTCTTTTACTGGCTAATAGCGGCGATAGCCTAGTTAGGTGTGGAACGGACTGCCGAGACGAATGTCCGCAGGTTCAAATCCCGAGGTCACATATCTCTAACTTTTTAAAGATGTGTATTCTTTGCGAATTATCGCTTGCTTTAACGGTGAAGGAAAAATCGTGAGCAAATCGGCATATCTAAGAAGTACTCTATAGGAATTTTTGGGGTGTGTGAAGTCTACCAACCCGCACTAGGCCAGCGTGGTGGACTAAGGCCTAATCCCTCTCAGTACTAGAGGAGGCCGTGCCTAGCATTGCGACAGTATATAATACAGGGCTGCTATTTATTATACATATATCTTCTTTTACCAGCCTTGTTTCGACTCTTATATGAAGGTGGAATATATGGCCTATATTTCGGGGCTGAGAGCCATGAGTGTGAGTAGTATTATAATAGAAACCTCATAAAGTGTCGTTAAACCTAACATTTGGAAGTAGGACATCCTGGTTCTGAGTTTATTATGTCACTAGATCAAAGACACACGACGGTATACTGCACATATTGGCACTACTTATTGCCTTTGCATTTTTATGTGGATGTAAAGTGACTCCACTGCACCTGATGGTTAACAAAGTGGGGACCAGATATAGTTGTCCAATGACGAGAGATGAGTATCCCTCGTAAATCGACACAATTATGGCGGTCTATCTGAAACTGGATATACACAGGCTTATCGCTCACTTTAACAGTTAATATTTTTAAGAACGGTGAAGAAACCAACATGTCTAAAAATACTTCACAATAACTTCAAAAGTATGTAAAGTCTGGCAAAACACACTAGGCCAGCGCTGGATTAATACCCTACATCAACTCAATAGTAGAGCCCGCGCAGTAATCTTAAAGTTATACAGAGAAGGTATTGATCGTAATTTGGTTTCGCATACGATAATCAACATTTATTCAAATATAAAGAATAAACTATTGATTTAGGTGAAGGGTAAAAGGGTTTAAGTGTTCGCAATGATAGTATTTTCATAGCCATCGTACCGCTTGCTTACTCTACTGCGAATATAGAATAGGGAATCATATTAGCTACAAAAATATTAATCAATCTCAAACTTTGAACGGAAGTATATTTGCTGAAGGAGTTAGTGTTAATTATTTCTTATGTTTACGCGAATGTTAGACATTTAAATTAAACTAGTTTACGGATTTCCATGATGCCATCATGATGGCCTATTTAAGTGTGTCGCGTTCCGGGATTAGCCTTATATATTCGGTTTCAAGAAGGCCGGCATAATTGTGTCAACTGGCATTGGATCTCTTATTAGGCTGGTTCTTACTCCGCTTATCATGAGGTGCATTGGAGTTAATTAGTCGTAGCCATATTTTTTTAAGTTTACAAAATCAAACACACATCATGCATTTATCTTCGAAGGAGTATACGGAGGCGCAACCAGGGTGTCTAATTTTTGCCAATTGTGTTCCGTCCCATGATGTGATAGGGGGCGAGCCTATCGCCAAATCGGGCACTAATTCCAAACTCCGGGCTGATACTGAGTAGAAAAAACAAATATAAATTTGTCCGACCCGATATTCGAACCTAAGACCTCAGAGCGCTGCCATACCGCGTGAGCAGTACAATTACGCCACCGACGCAGTAAAAGTCGTTTAAGTTTATGTTTAAGTGATTAACACTATTAGAAGTATAGTGAGACTCAATCATAATATAACCAAACTGTTAAAAAAGAAAAAAACGGCTCAATAAAGTTTTAAGATAACAAGCACATGACTTCACACCCGAATAGTTGTGATAAAATGCATAATTCACACATTACTTCTTCCGATATGATAGGGCGTAGGACTATCATTATATTAAGCACACATTTCAATGTTAAGCAACTTGCGTGTCGCCGTTTATTGCAAGCCATTCAGGTATGCAATTCTCTACTTATTTATAATCTTTGATATCGTATAAGCTTGCGCACAGCCGGGCCGTCTTGTCTTCCCAATGGTCTAGATTGAACGTAAACATTGCACTAGATCGCTTTAGGTCTACGATACTGTACACAAAATGTTATGCTTCGGAAAATTGATGCTTATATACCTTTGTTTTAGAGATTTCCTAGGTATCGTGTATATAGGTCTTTTGTATATGGAAGTAGGGTATGTGCTAGTAATGCTTTCACCAAGCAGTAGAGTACAATGCGTTTAGTTTAAAAGACTTTGTGGCCAGTAATTACGCTGCATTATGAGGTTTTTTGTATCGGACCCCGCTGCAAACACCAGGGGAATCCTGCGAAGGGGTTACTGGAATCCCCTGGCTTAGTGGCAGGGCTATGAAGGAAAGTTGGGAAGGGATAGCCGAGAAGGAAGTTTGGGGAAGGAGAAGGAATCCTCTTAGGATGGAAGGAGGGGAGAAGGCCAGAAAATGTTCGCGAGCCTTGATAAGCCTCAATGTGAATTTTGCAAGCATGAGGTATACACACCTAACTATGTGCCTAGGGTGGTGACAAATGTCCCTCGTGCATGGGCCTGCATTCAGTGTGGAGACCAAGCGCACAAGAATTACCTCGAGGAGGCATTATGAGGCTTGACATCTAGTGTCTCAAGGACGAAAACATTGCTTCGAACAAAAACTTCTACGTATTTTATAATTTAAAGTGAGTACTGAACGGTGTAACTGTTAATGGATAGTCTTAACGATTACCATGAGGCAAGTGGTATGTTCGTCTTCTCATTAATTTGTGTAAGGATATCTATCAGAATTATGTATTCTAGAATGATCTAAAGAAGATAGTTATTTGACTACAGTCATATGCAATAATTGATTCACCCAATGGCAAGTAACCACGTATATTAAAAATACCGGAATCACCGACCGTAACGGTCTTTGGAATAATCTTTTCTTTCCTCCCTAAGTCCTTTACCAATAAGTATATCAAAATCCTCATATGTAACAGGATGGCCGTTCCCTAGGGATCTTGTTCCTATCAGATACGTTACCTTACAATGGAGAGACATATTGTGTTACATTTCTCAACTTTTCACAAACGAATTGAGAATAGGAATTTTGTTTCGATAAAATTAGATTTGGAAGATGTATTTCCTTTTATTTTTCGATGGTGGTTCGGATTGTGGTGGTAAAATGTGTTCACAGTTAATCTATGGGTATAAAATAGTTTATTTATTTAGGTTTGTTTTTAGTGGAAATAGTTATAATTATATACGACCACAAGCAAACACAGAGCAGACACTATGAACACAAAAAAAAAGAAGATTTAAAAAAGTAAAGTTTGGCAAAGACCAATATGATGAATACAAATAATTAAAATGGCTTTCGATACATAAGCAATCCTTCAAAACGTCATGGGTTGAAATTACTAGATAGGCCATCTCAAAAATCTTATCCCCTACCATTCAATTCCATCATTCATGTCCTTTTCAATTAGGAGACTAAATAGATACGCTTATAGTAGGATATATTTTATATCCACCTGGATAGTAACCACGGTAAACGTGTTAAAACCCGCCATAGTAGCTCACGTAAGTGTGTCAATTTACAAGTTCTGCCTATGTATTTTCGGTTCCAACAGGCCGGCATAATTGTGTCACTGCCGAGGGGTAATCACCGCTCGTCAGTCGACATTTTATTGGACCCCACTCCACTTACCATCAGGTGCAGTGGGGTCACTCTGCCGCGCCAGAAAAAATACCACCTGACAATCCTGGTGACTAGCGTAGTATTCAAGGTTCATTCGATTTCAAAGTTCTGGGAGTTAGGATTACTGGAGTTAACCATCAGAGGATTTGTTCATCTCGTCTACAATTATAAAGATACTTCATAGTTACCACCGTACTGTTGTTATGATTTATTTTTTTGTTGCTTTGAATGACGAGGCAAGCTTGCCGTTCGCCTGATGGTAAGCGATAACACTGCCCATAAACAGTAGAAACACCATCCAACACTTTGAATTACAAAGTATTTTTTTGTATTCCACTGCGCTCGCCATCCTGAGACATGAGGTGTTAAGTATTATGTCCAGTAGTTAAACTGGCTACAATGTCCTTCAAACCGGAACACAACAGTGACTACACACTGCTGCTTGTAAGATTATATCCAACAACAAGCTTGATCACTATTAACATCTAAAAACAAATTTAAAACTACAATCTAAACAAGAACAATAACTAATTTCGAAAACAAAACGAAAACAATCAATAGAATGTCATCAAACTAAACAAAAGTATTAATCAAAGCATTGTTGGCCCGACAATGACGTGCCGTGCTCCGCATCCGTGGTGCGGGCCGCGCGAGGACTTCCAGTTATGTAACAAAGACCGTTTTAATTAAAAATATCAATGCGAGGTTTAGTTAGCAGATTGGAATAAGTTTTCTTGTTGTATTGAATTTTTATTGGTTAATTAATGACTAGGTATTGCTCGCTTGCTTGCAAAACCCAGTTCCGATACAAATGTGGCAAACACTAGCGACAACGCAAACAACTACGCCTCACTACAACTTTGCCCAGAATAATGCCAACCTGAAAGGAGTGAAGGTCAGAACATCTTATTGGCTATGCAAGCTTGAACAGCTCAATACAAAAGTCTAAAACAATAGCGATTCATAGTGCAACTAATACACGGTAGCACCATCTAATTAAAAACTCTATAATTACCCATGGAAGCAAATTACCGAGACAAAAAGTAACTTATGTGTTAATTCAAAATATAATCAAACCATTTATGCCAAATTTCATTTAAATTCGTTCAGCAGTTTCTGTGTTTACTTCTAACAAACATCTGAACATTTTCACAAACATCGCATTAATAATATTGGTAAGATAAGATAGTAGGAAGTCAGAAGTTTTAAATGAGGATTATAATGCTCTTGGAGGTAGATACGTTTCGTTATTTGTAATGTTAAAGTTTTTTTTGGCTTCGATCGTTATTGATCTAAAGACTCCTAAAACATCATTTGTATAATTAGAAACATATTTGGTAAAGTAGTGTTACTTACCTAAGTAAAAAAATGCCACAGATTTTAGGAAACGAACCTTATCAAACGTAATATTGTATATTTCCATTTACGCTGTTCTAATACATCGGATCTTTAAGAGTCAGTTGATCACATACATATTTATAACTATTGTTATTCGCTTCCTACAATCCGTAGCCAGTAAAAACCTAAAGACGTCATTAAACTTTCATTTCTCTTCCTGTTAATTGTTCGTATCACAAGTGATGGTTTTTAAGGTAAGTTATGACTGCTTTTAGCTTTGATAAACTGTCGATAAATGGATAACTTACATTAGCCCGCGTCTGGTCTTGTTTTTTAACCGACTTCAAAAAAAGGAGGAGGTTATTAATTCGACGTGTCTTTTTTATTTTTAATAAAATTAATTGATTAAAAAAGTTTTGCATTTCCAGAGACGACCTTTTTGGATAAGGTAACGAATATTTAACTATAATACTTTGTAGGAATTATGAATGTGGGCCACTGTGATGTGCCAAAATGACATACAAACATATTGATAAATTTAAACATCAGCAAATAAACAACCAATAACCCATCTCATCTCGTCACGAACAATTTAAATTTAAACGGAATTTGCCGCACATTTTTTCGCGGCCATATTGAGAACATGCAACAACTGACGGACAAATTAACAAAACGTTTAATTGGCAACGAATGGACGGACATAAAAATCACAGTATTTTTTTATCTCAATCGTTTGGCAGTAAAATCGCATTCCGGTGCCCATTAATCGATTGTAAATCGGTACGGAACTAAAACTTGAATCGTAAATTAAGCTATGTCCAAATCGTAAAGTACGAGCGAACCCCAGCGAGCTGTGATTGGTTGAATACCTAATGGCAATTTGAATTTTTAAAGTTGGTACAGCGAATTTGAATTTAAATTTGGAATACTTTAATTCGTTTGGTTGGAGTTTGTAACTGTAGGCCGATGTTTGGAGTGAAGAGAGTTTTTTTTTTATGTGTAAAAACTTTTCAAAGCGACCGTTATCAGCTAAGACACGATAAATTGATTCAGAATTGTCATTTATTGGCTTTGATTTTTTTCACTATTCTAAAGTTTTTCTAGCTTTCGAATTTCGAAATTATAGGAAAATTTAAAAAATATCTAAGAATTACAAACTCTAAAAGTTTTTTTTTGACATACTTACTTAAAATTTATCAAAGTACATCAAATTCTTATAAGAAATGGTAACTCAAAAACACATTTTCTAGTTAATCCTACCGAGCTATGTTTTTGTTCATCCATACGCCGCAAATGGCTTTATTAAAGTTAGATTGCAAAAAAAGTCTATTATACTTCAATTTGGTTTGTCTAACGATCTAGACACTAACTAGTATTTCGAAACAGTTTTTTAGACTGCAAAACGTTCTGTTGGGTAAAGTGCTCTTCATTTTTTATGATTGTGAAGGTTTGTACTACCGACAAGTCCAAGATTGGACTGTAAGAAGCCTTCTGCTTAATCAGTACAGAAGTCATTGTGTTAGTGTGTAACGAATCGCTCTAGAGAGTAACTAGTATTTTCAAATAACTTTCTCAGCCTGCAAAACGCCCTGATGTGTAAAGAACTCTCCATTTTTTTAAGATTACGAAGGTTTGAACTATTAACAAGTCCAAAATTCGACCGCATCAGTCAAGCTTGTTGTCCAATGTAAAAATCATTGTGATAGCTTGTAACGAGTCACTCTAGGCATTAACTAGTATTTTGTAATAACTTTCCCAGCCTGCAAAACGGCCTGTTGGGTAACGGTCTATCCATATTTTTGGTGATTTGGACTAACCAATTATTTGGTCCAAGATTGGACTGATAGAACCATACTTGATAACCAGTGCAGACAGTTTTTTTCGTTCTGTACAGGCAAGGCAAAGCGATCTTACACTTACACCTAATGGTAAGTGGAGTGGGGTCCAATAGAATGTCGCCTGATAAGAGATATGTACCACTTGACAGTCGACACCAATATGCCGGTCTTTAGAGAACTTCACGCCCTCACACCCACTACAACAGCTGTAAGGTAGGATCAGCAGTGGCATTGTATGACACCGAGCAGTGAAGCTCGGCGAGTCTCAGGGAAAACTAATTTGTCATTATCCCGCAATGTTATTAATCAAATAGAAAGATGCAATGAATTATGTCGGTTTGTTGGATATACTTAAGCAGATCCCGGAACGCGGCACACTTACGTTGTTCATTATAGCGGGTTTTAACACAGTGTATATGGTGGTCGCTATCCAGGCAGATATAAAATATATCCTTCCACCAGCAAGTTATAACTTGTACCAAATTTCTCATGAGTAAGAGGATATGGAACCGGTCTATAACCATTCATCAAGGGTATGTTTGGACTATCTGAACCATCGCATGCTGATCAGCTAGCCAGTTGTACCATATGTATATATAGATACTATGCGGTCATAATGAGGTATTTTGTTCTAAATTTGTACTTATTTTACATCTACGTTTCCTGTAGCTTATTGTAAAGTGATATTTTCAAGAACATAGGTTTCATTTAGTAACGCTATGTCAAAATTACCCTGTATACATTCGAAATACTTAAAGAAGTTAAATTATATTATTTTTGGACATAACTGGACAATTAAGTATAATGTGGCATAAAACTACTTTCTACACAACAAAATGCAATTATTATAACTTCCTAAGATAGAAATTATACATATTTAAAATTTTATTCACAATACAGAAAAATCGTCAAAATTGTATTTAGATAGAATTCGTAACATAAAACATTGGAGGTGGAGACATCACAATATTTCCAACTCGAACATTATATTTTAATACAGAGAAGTTTCTTAACTTTTTCTCATAAACCTTTCAAAGCATTTGATTAAACCTCTTTCTGGGAGGGTTCTAGGGGGGGGAGGATAAACACGAAATGAGAAAACTTTTGTAAATAGGCACAAATTACTTCTCAGTTGGACATCAAGAACAAAGCTTTTCGCTCTATAATTCGTGTTATAACGATCTTCGTGTTTATTTTTACCCTCATTTGATACTCTTGACCAATATTTTTATGTTCCTAAGATGACGCTTATGTCAGAAATATTTTTTTTTTTTAGTATGTCACAAACTCGAAATTAGATTGTCGAGAATCAGTAGCACAATTCATTAAGTATTAATTTTATTTTAATAAAATTTAGGCCTAAAACAGACTACAATTAAAACTTTTGCAAATTATAAAATATACTTGCACAAAACTAGATTGTATTCTTAAACATTGCGCCCTTATACTAGTTAATTACTTAAAGTGCGGACTAAGATAAACTAAAAAAAATTAGTACTGGGTTTAGTTAAAAAATTTAAACAAGAAAGTAGAATAAGTGTAGCTTAACAATTTTTAACATAATAAATTATATCTCAAAAACATATTAAAATTTCGTCAAGCTATATTATTAATAAAAATCCGATGCAAGTCGCTTATTGATACCTACTACTACAGCCGACCGTTACAAGCACTCGCTTCCTCACTCCGCGGCCCCGCACACGTCCCACTCGTTCCCTGCGGCGGCGCGGGCGGAGTACTTCATCTATCAATTCGGCGCGAGTTTTCATTGTTATTATTATTTTTATATTGTGATCTTTTAGACCAAAATATAATTAAGGTGTTTAGGCTTTATGGTATACAAAAATTAATCTTGTATATAATATAATAATAATATCAGATCTGCATTATATACTGTCCCACTGCCTGGCCTCCTCTACTATCGAGAGGGATTAAGCCATAGTCCACCATGCTGGCCTAGTGCGGATTGGTAGACTTCACACACCCTCAAAATTCTTAGAAAATTTCTGTACTAGTCCGAACTTACCTATAATTAAATTTATCTCACAATATTATAATCGAGTGCACAATGCTTACATGTACAGAAATAGACAAAACAAATTCCAGCATACAATTAGTGTACAAACAATACATTTCAACCGGTACATGGGAAAACATAATGCTGTACGTGTGCGGGGTAGACAGTATAGGCACGTTCATGCAGACGGGCTTTGCTTTAATAAACAAACACCATTGATTACTACGATGACACTATTCGTTGTGGACAGCGTTATGCAACATGCAGACATTCTTTGATTCGCCGGATTTTTGTTTACTCATAGCCTTTTGCATGAGATTTTTCCGTAGTTGATTGTAGTCCAGAGGCGAAGTGAAGTCTTCCGAAAGGTGACCCGACACAACATATAGGTACTAATATACATAAATGCGGTCTGCAAATCGTTCTAATGATAATTAGATTTTATATACATTAAGAAAAGGAAGTAGATGAAAAGATGGGTCACGTGACGTCAAAATATGTTACCTACCAACAATAAACATGCAAAATAGCAAAGGAACTATAGCGTTGCCATAAAAGAATATGAATGAGAGGTAAGATACTTCGAGGCCGTCCTGTATGCGCCGAACAAGGCCATCGTGGGTTTTGGTTGGTATGCCAGTCTAGGGTATACTGGGATTAGGGACTCGGTCCAATGCTCGCTCGGATACTATACTAACGAGTGTCGACATTGGGCCGTAAGACCGGTGAAACCAACATAACCGTTCCACTCACCCGCCAAGTGATAGTAGTGAAAACGCGTTTTTAACATGCGAAAAAAATAGTATTAACCTTGAGAAATCTCACTCACCATACAAAAAGCATCAGCTAACTATAGTTTAAGATTTAAATCATTAGAATTTTGGACTTCTTACTAGTAGACTGGCGTGAAAGCTATTTATTTTTTCATGACTTATATACAAAATAAAGGAAACCATTAAATCTGATTGTATAATATTGTTCACTATTGCATTATACGTACCCAGAATCTCAACAAACATGAAAATTGATTGAATTTATACCAAATACAAACAATGCAAAATTGTGCAATTTGCAAATCGAATCGATTCTTTTTTACTCGAGACATTGATTTATCGATAATAGCTTTAATTTTATTTATCGATATCGTTATTATTGCACGTAGTATTAAAGAACTTTTCAGAAACATGACTTGATTATATTTAGGGGTAGGCCGATGTGTATAGTATGGACTGCCTTGGTGGCATAGTTGTAATTGTATACGCTTCGAGTACGACTACTGCGCGAAGAGTCTGGGTTCGAATCCCGGGTCAGGACAAAGTATTTGCGACTGGTTTTTCCATTTTTAAAATTTACTTAATCGTAACTCGGATTCGGGAAGTTGGCGATGTGATACCCCCGTGCCTCGGAAAGCACGTAAAGCCGTTGGTCCTGCGTCTGATCTCTCCGGTCATGTCGCATTGTCTCACCGGACTATGAGAGTGAAGGAACAGAGAGTACTTCTGTATTGTGCACACACTTGTGCACTATAATATTTGTAATTGGCTGATTTCTGTTGAGAATCAATCACAGTACACAAGTTATAATCTATTATTTATAGTGGAGCGCCTGGAGGTTTTCACCTCGGATTAGAGTTATAGTGAATGAATTAATATGATCGATGTGGGATATTGTTTTTTAAACTATAAATTGCAATGTTTACCCAAAAATTTTTTGTGCACTCCATTTTTTCATTGTTAAAAAAAAATATTATAAAAAATTAATGTTTGACCAAATATTTTCACTTTAAACAGTATTTTTTTTTATTTATATGTTAAATCTTACCTGAGTAGACATATAGGATCATTTTTCAAAGATACCTGTGTATAAAAATAGCAGTAGGGATCTCGAACAGGTAGAAAAACGTGGAGGGGAGAGCGGAGCGAAAGCTGCTATGTACAATGGAATTTCTCGGCCAGTTTAATTATAAATGAAACGTACTCTATTGTGTACATTTAAAAAAATAAGGTAATTAATTACGACTAATGAAAAGAAAAAAATAGTACAAAATCTGTTTATTTAAATATATTACATTGTTGTCTACATGAAATATTTTCTTCTACTTCATCTATCTGTATAATAGGTGAAGTATTGGAACAACTATTTCCGCTGCACTGTAAACATGCTACACTGCAGTATAAACCACTTTTTCTGCATCCACACGCAGCTCCACATCCCTTTTTGTAATTACAAAATAACATTTGCAATAAATTATCCGGAGCAGGTAATTGATTCATTGTTATTGGGATGTACATGTTATTGGAATACTTCCATCCCCAATTTTCAATAACTACGTCATTTCCTAGCCATATCTGAATTTGTAGGTACACTCTTTTAAGGTGCTCAAACGCTGCATCAGTTGTTGTGATGACAAAAGAACACTCCTATTTTTGGATGTTGCTTTTATGAAAGATTTAAACCTTAATGTATTTAAATCATGAGTTTTAGACGGAGCGCCATAAACTCAAAAAACATGCTACACCTGCTTGCAATATATAATTGGGGTCTTCATTGATATTTTTGAAAATTGGGGATGGAAGTATTCCAATAACATGTACATCCCAATAACAATGAATCAATTACCTGCTACGGATAATTTATTGCAAATGTTATTTTGTAATTACAAAAAGGGATGTGGAGCTGCGTGTGGATGCAGAAAAAGTGGTTTATACTGCAGTATAGCATGTTTACAGTGCAGCGGAAATAGTTGTTCCAATACTTCACCTATTATACAGATAGATGAAGTAGAAGAAAATATTTGATGTAGACAACAATGTAATATATTTAAATAAACAGATTTTGTACTATTTTTTTTTCTTTTCATTAGTCGTAATTAATTACCTTATTTTTTTAAATGTACACAATAGAGTATGTTTCATTTATAATTAAACTGGTCGAGAAATTCCATTGTACATAGCAGCTTTCGCTCCGCTCTCCCCTCCATGTTTTTCTACCTGTTCGAGATCCCTACTGCTATTTTTATACACAGATATCTTTGAAAAATGATTCTATATGTCTACTCAGGTAAGATTTAACATATAAATAAAGAAAATACTGTTTAAAGTGAAAACATTTGGTCAAACATAATTTTTTTATAATATTTTTTTTTAACAATGAAAAAATGGAGTGCACAAAAAAATTTTGGGTAAACATTGCAATTTATAGTTTAAAAAACAATATCCCACATCGATCATATTAATTTATTCACTATAACTCCAATCCGAGCTTTTACGGTTTTGAATGCTCCAGGCACTCCACTATTACCACAATTCCAGAATCAAAATTAATACTGAACCAAAAAACTGCTAAAACATTACCGAAGTATCAAACCCGAGACCATACCAATATAAAAATCAAACAAATTTTAATAAAAACACCTGAAATTCAAAATAGCCCGTATTACGAGCCGCCACGGGCCATTTTGTCGTGGCTGATCGTAAAAAATAATTGAATTGCACGTTTTCCCTAATACTGGCGTAGTGCGGACGTTTCCAATTATTTTCCCCTGTAATATGGTATCTCGGAATATGTTTGGTAATAAAGTTAGCTCGGTTTTTACCGGGTTTTAGAAAAATGAGGTATACTTTTTAAGTATTTGATACGCAAGAGCATGTTTTGCGTACGACTCTGCTAACATTTTTTTTATTGCTTTGAATGACGAGACGAGCTTGCTATTCACCTGATGGTAAGCGATACGATACGATATATATATATATATATATATATATATATATATATATATATATATATATATATATATATATATATATATATATATATATATATATATATATATCACAAATACTCCTGCAAAAACATTTTTATCCTCACAATTATCATCATCATTTCAGCCGGGAATCGTCCACTGATGGACATAGGCCTCCCCCATTGAGCGCCACAGGGACCGGTTCTGGGCCGCCCTCGTCCATCGGATTCCGGCGATCCTCACCAGATTGTCGGTCCATCTCGTGGGGGGCATATCGTACCAATACTATAACATTTTCAGCTCACTAGATGTTACTAACTGCTTAACTAAAGAACCTTTTCCTCTACTAAAGTCTCCTAAAACGATCATAGGCCTCTAACAGAATGCCAGTGTAATCTATGAAAAAAAAATGATTTATTTTCCATAGAACAAAATCTCCGGGATGGAAAGTACCCTATATGTTAAACCAAGACATGATCTATCCGTGTGTCAAATTTCATTGAAGTGAGTTCAGTGGTTTCTACGTTTCTAACAAACATCAATTTTTACAAACTTTCGCTTTATTAATTTATCATAGACTACAAGACATTGTCAGCTCATACTGCGTAGATCGGACCGTCAATAGCCAAAATTTTTAAATTATGTATAATTGTAAAATGTACATATTGTAACTTTGACTTTTTGGTTGACCAACACCTCAGTACACCCCGTGACCTTAAACTATCTTACTTATAAACTTGTTTTAGCTTTAAGAGGTGATTAAGAATTGCTTAAATAGCTGTCAAAAACATCACCGGTTTCCTAGTTTGAACCTTGTTAAGAGGCAAGAGGGTGGGTTTTGACTTACAGCTGATCGAGTAAATTTTTGTTTTAACTAAGCATATCTTTACCAAATTTTTATAAATAAGACTGAAATGCTGCAGTCTTCGAAACGTCGGAGGAAAATTGTAATATAAAAACCGTGATCAAATCAGAAAAATAGCTTTATTTCAATTTATCATATTAGTAAGAAGTAATATAATGTGTTTTATTTACTTCAATATTAGACATTTTTGCCATTACAAAGACTAATACACTAAGAATGTGATCCGAATATCAAATACAATTTATCTAGCCAAAACAATGTTATTAAATGACCCTTACTTAGAAAAAGGTCAGCGGTCAATCTTGTACTGATATAGGAGTCTATAATTTTATATTTAATGTCGTTCTAGTAAGAAAATATCAATGGTGTTTAATGTGTTGGAAATGTATTGTTATGTAATGTGAGTGGATGGAGCCGAAGGGATAAGTAACAATTAAAAAGTAATTATTCTTACAACAAACATCGCGCCTTATTTCAGAATGGGTAGCCAGAGGTGCAACCAGGGCAACCCCATATGATAGGAAGCGAGCTTGGCAATCCATATCGGGCACAAATTATAGATTCTAGGCTGATAGAAAAATCTATCACTCGCTGACTTGGTATACGAATTCAGGACTTCATAAAGGTTGTGTTACGCAATACAACTACGCCATCCAGGCAGTCAATACTAAATATTACAATATTGTTAGAAAACTGATTCGATTTCAATGAAAATAAAGAGAAATATCACTGACTACAGAAATATTTTCTCAAATATTCCACCAACCAACTGACCGGTACGACTGTCAACAACCAACCACAGATTAAGTAATATACTACGTAAGACAACCAACTGGATCGGTGACTCGGTCTGTCAAACGCTCAGTGTTTTTATAGCAAAATTTTTTACAAATACCCTCCCTAAAATGTTTTATGCTAAGAATATTATTATATCGGTTCAGTCGTGGTGGTGTACTATCATTATTTTGCCGCCATTATTCATTACCATCACATGTAAAGTTTACATGTTTCCGGAAGCTTCTAGACAGTAACCCTACAATTAAGTTTTTATCACAGAAGCTTTAAAACTTCCAGCAATATTTAGAGCAACTTACAAGGGCTGATAATATTTAACGTTTGGCACAAAATGTAAGATGTGGCTATAATTTATTTGTTCTAAAAGTAAGTATATTGAATGCTCTTTTGACATAATATCTATTTTACTAATGATTTCTTTTGACGAATGTTAGATATTGAAATAAAACTATTTACGAATTTTATCCCGCTTTTTTATATTGTAATTTTCTCCCGACGTTTCGAAGACTGCAGTCTTCGTGGTCACGGGGAACTGAGGTGTTGGTCATCCGAAAAATCAAAATTACAATATCTACCTATATTTTACAATTATACAAAATTTTAAATTATTGTTTATTTATTATATACTTACAAAGCTAAAGAGTTTGTTTTAAACGGGCTAATTTTAGGAACTACTAAACCATTTTTTTTCATTAATCGGAAGTTATTATACTCCTGAGTTCTATAAGCGTCTTTTTATTCTAGGAAAATATTTATACCGAAAAAAAAATCACGCAAGCAGACCTTCAGATAGTAAATACTAGTAGCTTATTCTACATTTTTTTGCGAAGAGGGATAATATTTATCATAATTTCCACTAAATAGCTCGAGGCCTTTCGGTAGAATCGGCCTATTTTGTAAAGGAATATTTACAACGTCAATTTAACACTTAGAATTATTAATTATTTCTCAAAATAAATTTATATAAAGAAATATTCTTACAAAATTATCCGTCTCATTAGTGTTAATAAACATGTTCTACACATATATTATTTAGAACTAGATATGCCCGCGGCTTTGCCCGCGTGGAAATCAGTGTCACAAAAAATTTCCCGCGTAAATCCCGACCCACGAGATTTTTCACACGAACTCGAAGAGGTCACGTGGTTGTATCACGTGACCTCTTCAACAGTAATCGTTATATTTCAGTCAATTTACATAAAACTGTAATGTACTATTAACTTAAACCTTCCTCAAGAATTGAACTATCTATTAGTAAAAACCGCATAAAAATCCGTTCAGTAGATTTTGAGAAAATCGATCACATACAGACAGCTTTTGGGGTCTTTGTTCATGTATAGATATAAAACTATTTGGTTATGTACATTTTTTTTGAGAAATACTCAATTAGGAAGAATTTATTTTGACGGTATTCCATTAACTATGCGTACATCCAACTATTTGAAGCCAAGAAGACCCAATTTTACACGACCTCTAAGCTACGGAAAACCCAACTACGAAAATCAACAATTTTAACTAATTTTGATTTTAATGGTAAGTAGAGTTCCAAGAGAATGTCGACTGACGAAAGATGATTACCTCTTGACATTCGTGGACCACTATGGCGGGTTTTAACATCTTGTGTACGTTGGTTACTATGCGAGCCGATGTAAAATATATCCTACCACCAGCAAAATAGAGTTGCTTATCATCATCATTAGCCGCACGAGGTCGATTTGCAGATCGACCGATTGGAAGCGCTGCTAATATAATATTGAGTTGCTTCATTATCATCAACATCAGCCTATCAGTCCTACTGGAAGCGCTGCTTATATTATATTGAGTTGCTTCATCATCATCAGCCTATATCTTTGTCCACTATTGGACATAGGCCTCCTCCAATATGCGCCATTTTACCCTGTCTTCCTGTCGCATCCAGTTCTTATCAGCGACCTTTCGCAGATCGTCACTCCACCTTGCTGGAGGGCGTCCTACACTACGTTTGCCGAGCCGTGGTCTCCACTCAAGAACTCGTTTACCCCATCGGTTATCGGTTCTTCGACACATATGCCCTGCCCACTGCCGTTTGCTAATCCCGTGTTGAGTTGTTTATCAGTGTCATATAATTTCTTTGCAACAAACCGCGTCTGCGCGACACTTTATCTTACAATAACTCCCGTCAACTCTAACTTAGCCCACAACATAAAGCAAAACACGCAATACGCCCCTCAGTCACACAATTACAGCGGCCTACAAGGAAAGTCACTCTCTGAAATATCCAACTGTGACATTCACCGCCAATTATACTGTTTAATGAGGGATAATGGGGAGACGTGTCTGTTCTTGGGTTAAAAACTTCTGGACCTTGAGGTTGTACCTTTATGGACCTCGGAGGATTTATGTAGAATAGGATTTGTGTAGAGTAGGATGACGAAAAGCAATGATAGCCTCGTTGGGTGGTTCTAGAGGTTCGAATCTCCAGGGCACATACTTCTGAAATGATTTTTTTATTTAAGATTTGGGAAACAAACAGAAAATATCAAATATAAATAATTAAAGAATATGTTAGAGAATCCAGCGAAGTTTCCACTAATAAATAACACAGGTATGGAAAGAGTGAACAATAACATTAATTAAATTACAATGAAATAAAGGTAACAAAAATAAAATAAAAACATATTCTAAAGGAAAAAAAACTTAAATAAAATTAAAAATATGTGTGTATTTCGTTGTGAATTATTGCTTGCTTTAACGATGAAGGAAAACATCGTGAGGAAATTAGCAAGCCTGAGATCTCTATAGGAATTTTAAGGGTGTGTGAAGTCTACCAATCCGTACTGGACTAGCGTGGTGGACTAAGGCCTAATCTCTCTCAGTAGTAGAGACCTATGACCAAAAATGGAACGTACGGAACATCTGTATGAAGCATGAAAAATCGTTCTAGATCTTAGTACTAAACCTTTCTTAGTAATAGGCTTGTATACGGCATCTGTATGAAGTTACATCAAAATAAAAAAGACACAGTATATATAATATGTTATGTTATTCGTCAGCGCGACCCGGCCAAGTAGGTCGCGTCCAAAAACTTTTTACTGCATTTTACATAACTTGGTGAGTTTGCGCGCGACATTTTGCGAATTTCCTCCCATTTATCTAAACGTGTGGGGTCATCATTTCGTTGATTTAAGTGCCTCTCGTTTGATAAAATGATTTCTTGATGCCGTTTATGGTAATTGACTTTTTTAAGCTATTATAAGAGGTTTTTAGGGGTTTTGGAATTGAGTTCTGTTATGGAAGCAATTGTTTGTCGTCTGCAAATTTAGTTTATGTTTTATTTTTGCGCTAAATGTGAATATTTTTCAGGAACAAATGTAATCAAAATCTAGTATTGTATCTCTATATATGTGAGGGTATTAATTCCTTGATCGGTTCAAACAGGCCGGCATAATTTTATCGACTGCCGAGGGATAATCATCTCTCGTCTGTCGACTTTCTATTGGACTCACTCTAATTACCATTAGATATAGTGGGGTCACTTTTCCAAGCTCGTATAAAAAGTTAAATATAACACAATACTAAGACCAGTAATTTTCCTCGAAGTTAAAACGTCAATTATAATAATAATATCAGCCCTGTATTATATACTTGTCGACTGCTGAGCACGGGCCTCCTTTACTATTGAGACGGATTAGGCCTTAGTCCACGACGCTGGTCCAGTGCGGATAGTAGACTTCACACACCTTCGAAATTCCTATAGAGAACTTCTCAGATGTGCAGGTTTCCTCACGATGTTTTCCTTCACTGTTAAAGCGAACGATAAATTCACAAAGAATACACATAATTTTTTTTAGAAAAGTCAGAGGTGTGTGCCTTTGGGATTTGAACCTGCGGACATTCGTCTCGGCAGTCCGTTCCACACCCAACTAGGCTATCGCCGCTTTAACGTCAATTAATATTAAATATTAGGGCTAAAAGAGGGCAACTACTGAAATGCTTCAGCAAAAATCTCTGTTATTTAAAACCACTCCGAATATTCAAAATTTATAACACTTATTAAAACGTCTACAATATTACTACGTGTTTTCATTGTGATTTTTACAGTTTATACTTTGTAATATTTTTTTTCATACTCATTTTTAATAGGCAAGCCTGGAGGAATGTAAAGAAAATTTCACCACGGAGTGTTTTTCATTGAAGTGTGAGGCGGGGCCTTGCCGTCGAAGAAAATTAATGTTTGTCCTGTGAAATTAAAAATGTTGGTGTGTGTGTATATATGTCGCTGTTGAGAGCACGATAGGGACTTTGATGAAATGGCTGAAGATGTTGACGAAAATATTTCTATTTAAATTGCCAAATCAAATCTTTGGCTAAATAAAATCTTTTTTTGCTATGTTTTATAGATGTGAAGATTTTTTTATGTATTACTAACTTACGTATTTCTCAAAATAAATGTACGTAACGAAATTATTTTTACTAAATATTGTTACGATATATTCTGTCTTCTCTGTTTTTTTTTATTTGTCCAAATATATTTGTTTTATCAATATAGAATGAATGTAATTGGAGAAACAAAAACAAACAAAAAAAAACATATACGACAGAAAATCGTATTTAATAATGTTTCGCAGACAAACAGAAAAAAACAGATAAAACAAAAAATATCGTAAAAACTACTTCGTTAAGTACACTATTTTGAGAAATACTTTCAGGGAATGAAAATAAAAAAAAGTAATTAAGGCTGCTCTAATGTAGTTTAGGATTTGATTTTGAAATATTAAGTTTCTTTTTGTCTTTTTATAGTACAAGGGACGATCATGGAAATAGATCAGCTGAAATAATCTTGGCCACCAAGAAAAATCCACTACACCGGAATTCCTATAAATTCTACTGTAACAAAATACAAAAGCTAACAAATCATTGTTAAATCGAGTGAAATAGAGAACGTTGCATAAATAGTGAACACGTGAGATAGCCTTGTAGACGTTTCACAAAAGCCCTTGTTTTGAACACGTCAAGCAACAAAATAATATACACGATTTATCCAAGCTTAGAGCGTCGTGTTATTTTTGTTTACCCTAAGGAATTGGTTTGGAAGTGAGCCGCCAGATTTACAACTAAGCTCCGGTACTTTAGGTGAGATACTTGAAGTTTCAAGAAAATTAAAAATTTACTACGTTTACTGAAACTATGGAGTGTGTCGTTGATTATAAAGTATGAAACATTAATCGACCTATTGTGGTTTAGTATGCTATACACTCGCATATGCACTTGCGCGATTTTTTCTGAAAGGGTAGACAGAAGCGTAACTAGTGCATCTTTCTGCCGCGTGTATCCTGTCCCATAACGTGATAGGAGGCTAGCCTATCGCTAAGGATGTATCCTTTTGTTTTGTAAAATAAAATATCTTATGAATACCGTTCATATGAGTGAGCATCTGAACGGTAATGTTGGGTTCACTGTACCTTACGACTCGATGTCAAGCCGCCCCTAAAATGGTAAACTTCAGGCGACCATCAGGCCGAGTCCTTAACACTATATTATACACCTATGTACGGCTACTACAACTCCGCGATGGCCATCTTCGGCGCTAGAGGATGACTGCTGGCTTTCTCCGACTAGTGACTAGATCGATATCCGGTCTTTGCAATATCTTAGTCTACTTTAGACTATTAGACTTTTCCTTTTTCTTGTGAATCTGCTAATTCTGGCTTATAGAAGTTGCTGTGGCAGGTCAGGGCTAGAGACGTAATATAAGTCTTCTCAGGCCTCGTTCGTTTCCTATGGCAAAACGGATCCTAATATTATGATTTATTTATGAAACTACTTTAATTCTTAAAAATCTTTTATTTATATGTATCTACCATCGATATATACGTACTACGTACTAGATTTGGCGTTCCGAACATTCACTGTATTTAACTGAATTGAACTGCAATCCGTACACCTGACTTTAGTATGATTACAACATGGAAATAGTAAGGTTATCTACGGAGCGGCGCTCATAATATAGAACTCGAGTCTAAGTGTAAACCTGTATTTAAATAAAAAATATAAGTCAAATAAGTAAAATTATTTCTTGTTCAAGTGAATAAATAGGTTATAACAGTGACGTTTTGGTTGCCATTTTAGTTCAGATTTTAAACATACATACATAACATCACGCATTTATCCTCGAAGGGGTATGCAGAGGCGCAACCAGGGCACCCACTTTTCGCCAAGTATGTTCAGTCCCATGATGTGGTAGGGGGCGAGCCTATCGCCATATCGGGCACAAATTCCAGACTCCGGGCTGATACTGAGCAGAAAAACCCAAATATTACTTTGCCCGACACGGGATTCGAACCCAGGACCTCAGAGCGCTATTGTACCGGACATGCAATACAACTACGCCACCGAGGCAGTCAGATTTTAAACAAATAGTTTATATGGACGTTCGTGTCTATAGAATACATATACCTCAATGGTATCTACATTATCTTTGAGTGATAAATGCTTCATATTTCAGTAACGGGAAAAACCGCGAGCCGAAGCTAGTATTCTTTATCAAGACCTTTTGATTGTTACCGTTACTTCTTACAATATTCTATTCTATTGTTCAAGTTTTCAGATTGTTTATTGATTCATAGCGGCCTACATTTTCTGAACAATACTATTGAAGAAGTCCACGTAATTCTTTCGTCAACAAAGGCTAAAGTAGGGAACGGTTAGGGTCCGTCCACATTGTAGAATCGATTGCGTTTACATTTTACGTAGGGACCAATTTGAAGTCAGAGTTTTCAGTGTATAATATTTTTGGTTAATCGTAAAATTTCTAACCAAATAGTCACTAATCAAAAGTTCGTCATGTTTTAGAAATGTTCGCAACTAAATATAAACCGCTCTTAAGGCTTCAAAAAGTAAATTAACTACAAGACCTTTTAAAGCCTAGAAAACAAAATATCGCGAATCTCTCCATTTTATATCTCTTATAGGTGTGATTTTATTAATTTCGGTAAGATGCTTCCAGAAACAGTTTTTTTTAATTAGAGCATAACTATTCAGTATATAGGTTATTGATTTTTGAACTCTTGACACATTTTCGAGCGTTTATAAAACCGCTATCAACTCCCACATGGACGCGACCTAAAGCCAAATTTACAGGGTTACCGCCATACCGTTTAATGGAGGCCTTACAATAAATCGCAGCGATAATTGCCTTATCCCTATGGATAACCGGGCAAAGGTAAAGTAATAAGCTGTTTAATATTGTATTATTTAGACCCTACAATTAGATAATACCGTTTAATTATGGGTTTATTTCGCACAATTACCATTAATTGGTATAGGGTTGTGTTTAAGTCGTATTTTAATGGTGGCTTGTAATATGTTTACTTTTTTATATGTTTACTTTTTTATATTTATTTGTTTCCGTCCATCCAAAGGTTGTCTGGAAGAAATCGTGTATCCAGTATTTGTTTTCTTCTATTATTCTGTATGCTTTATTGGTTGTGGAATAAAGAGTTCTATTATTATTATAATAATGGTAAAAATGTAGTTGGTTTTGTAGTAAATAATATCTTAATAGATTGTATTTCCGTTCTTCCTTCCTTTACAGGGCACCCAATTTTATAATGATTTCTTATTTTTATGCGAATGTAAGACAAATAAAATTAAACTATGTTTTTCCCGACGTTTCGAAAGCTGCAGCCTTTGCGGTCATGGGGGGGGGGGGGGAATATAAAAAAGCGATAAAATTTGAAAAACAGTTTGATTTTAACACCCAATTTTAGCCAGGTATTCAAGATACGGGCGAGCATGTCCCCTAACACATATTCCAGACTCCGAGCTAATAATTATCAGAAAACCCAATTTCTTTTTCCCCAATCCGGGCATCGAATGAAGGACCTCGATTCAGACTCGTGTTGTTTTTCGAATCAAATACACTAACTATAAGGGTTATAGGAATCGAACCAAAAATTTTACGGTTAAAAACCCTACCGCTATACCAATAGGGCTCTAGTATTTTTTCTACGAAACTTAATTTTGTTTTTGAGAAACCTTCCGAAAGTAAAACTTAAGGGACCCTGGCTAATGAATTGCTGTTAGCAAGTTTGTTTCGGAAACTTAGGTAATTATAGAAACCCGTTTTTTTATAGCGTTACCTAATTTAGATTTTTGACCTTATGGGACCAATTTTAAAGTTGTCATTTGAATATTTAGTTACGTATTTGCTTTTTTATGATAAAAATGCAATTCTGTTGTAGAACCTCTTGTTCGAATATAATTTAAAAATTAAAAACATAAATGTCTTATGTCAACTCATGTAAAACAAGTGCTCAATGATAAAAAAAACATTCTCTGAATTTATCCGTATTTTTCATTTCACATATAGTATTTCATTATTTTTACTACAAATCGTTATCAGCACGAAGTTATCTTATTTAGAAGAAGATAATAATGGCAGGACCTGTAGGAATATTAAATGGAATTACTATGTTAAGGAATCGTGAAGGATATGCAATTTGGAAATTTAAAATGAGAATGTTATTGATGCATGAAGAGTTGTGGAGTACTGTAAGTGGCTATGCTGACGATGACAAAACGCCTCCTGAGGTACGTTTCCGTAATGACCAAAAGGCTCTTTCAAAAATATGCCTAACGGTTGACGGTGGTGCTATCACGCATGTCAGAACAGCTATAACGGCGAAAATGGCGTGGGATGCTTTGCAAACAGCGTTTGAAGATAAAAGCTTAGGCCGAAAGTTAGCACTAGAGCGGAAGTTATATAGGTATACTTTATCAGATTTTACAGATTTAGAATCCTATATAATAGCTATAACTACGACCGCGCAGGATCTAGCCGATATTGGTAAGAAAATTGAAGATAGTTCGCTTGCTGCAATCATTCTAGGTGGTCTTACATCACGATATGAGCCCCTGATAATGGCTCTAGAGCACAGTAATATAGAAGTCACTAGCGAAATGGTAAAAACTAAACTATTGAGCGAAATGAGTAGAGAGACTGAACGTGATGTACCAGCACTGCGCTCATTGCATAAGAAGGGTATAATATGCTATAAATGCAGAAAACCAGGGCATAAATCTCCCAACTGTCCTCTTAAAAAGGATAAACCAAGTTTTGTTTATAATAAAAAGGAAGCAAAATGTGAAACGGGTCTTGTTGTGAATAATGAGGAAGAACGTGTAACGAATTCGAAACAATTTTGCACTGAAATGTCTTTATCTGCACCAGAAAGTAAAGACTTTAACAGATGGATTGTGGATTCAGGTGCAACAGTTCATATGACACCCCGTGTAGATTGGTTTATCAACTATCGTCCTATAGATGGAGGTACAATTACTGTGGCAAATGGAGAGAAGTTGGCAGCTATAGGCGTTGGTGATGTATCTATTGATACGAATAATGGAGTCTGCAGAATAGCTGACGTCGTACATGTTCCACGCCTAAACTGCAATTTGCTATCAGTAAAGCAGGTTGTTGAAAAAGGTTTTTTAGTAATTTTTGATAAAAATGGTTGTAATTTTTATAAAACTGATGATGTATCTTATTTAAATAATGCTGCTTTTCATGGTTCTTATAGTGGTGGACTGGTTCATTTAGATTGTTCTGTTCGTTTACCGCAAAATATAGCGTACATTGTTAATTCAGAGCTTTCAAAGTTTCAGCTTTGGCATAAGCGTCTTGGACATCTCTGCCGTATTGGTATGGACCTACTCAGAAAGGGTCTTGCTGTCGGTGTGAAGTACGTAGAAGTTGACAAAGAACCATGTATACCTTGTATTGAAGGTAAGCAAGCTAGGAAGCCCTTCAAGAGGCTGAAGTATAAGAGAGCTACATCAGCACTGGAATTAGTTCATACAGATGTTTGTGGACCGATGTCAACTACTTCATTCAAAGGCAATAAATATTTTATTATTTTTGTAGACGACTATACGCGTTTTATATTTGTTTATTGTATGAATTCTAAGACAGAAGTCATGTCAAAGTTTCTTACATTTCAATCACTTGTTGAGAGACAGACTGGTGCGAAAATTAAAATACTGAGATCGGATAATGGTACTGAGTATGTCAATAAAGAGATGGCGGCCTACTTAGATTCTCAAGGAATCCAACACCAAACAACGGTTCCATATAGCCCTCAGCAAAATGGTGTTAGTGAACGTTGTAATCGCAGTATTATAGAAAAGGCTCGCGCTTTGCTGTCACATGGTTCGCTTTCTAAGGCATATTGGCAGGATGCAGTAGAAACTAGTGTTTATTTAAAAAACCGGTCTCCTCATCGCGCAATTGAAGGTAAAACACCATTCGAAATGTGGTATGGGAGCAAACCTGACCTGTCTCATTTAAAGGTTTTTGGATGTAGATGTTTAGTTCATGTACCATCATGTCATAGAACTAAGTTAGACATGAAAGCAACAGAACACATCTTTGTTGGATATTCAGATGATCCAAGAAGTTATTATTTCCGTAACGTGGAAACGCCACGAAGCTTAATTAAGTCAAGGGATGTTACATTTTTCGAAAATAATTTTACAGGACTGAAAGAGATGCCTGAAAATAATTTAAACCTTAGTTTTAATCCCAATGTTATTAATTTGTTATCGCAGATTTCATCATCTGATGCAAATCCATCTTTGTTGCCGGAAGAGCAAAATGACTTTGTGGATACTGTTGATGATATTGATGACAACTCAGGTGATTTAGATCATTCATCTTCATTGCCATCAAGTGGTACTAATGATGAACCTTATGGCGGGTCTGAGTCAAGATATCCTCAACGAGAACGTAAGCCTCCAGATTATTTTTCATATAGTGCTCTTGTCAATGATATTCTGAATGATGATCCGAAAACGTTTCATGATGCAATATCTAGAGACGATAAAGATAATTGGATCTCTTCAATGAAGGAAGAATATAATTCCTTATTAAAAAAGGAAACTTGGATTTTGGTAAATAAACCAAGCCATAAAGCCTGCATTCCATGTAAATGGGTTTATAAGCTAAAACGAGATGCTGATGGTAACGTAGTGAAGTACAAGGCTAGATTAGTTGCCAAGGGATTCACACAAATAGAAGGTGTAGATTACCATGAAACCTTTTCACCGGTTATACGCAACTCATCACTGCGAACCCTACTAGCTTTAGCAGTGCAGGAAGGATACAAAGTTCGGCATATGGATGTCGACACAGCCTTCTTAAATGGTGACTTGGAAGAGGAAGTATATATGACACAACCTGAAGGTTTTGTTCGTAAAGGTGATGAGAATAAAGTCTGTTTATTAAAAAATCTTTGTATGGTCTGAAACAGGCACCAAGAGCCTGGAATACAAAGTTAAAACAAACTTTGTTGGCTATTGGATTTATTCAAACTCCTTCTGAACCTTGTGTTTTTACCAAAAGATTTCGAATAAAAACTGTTTAATACTGGCAGTTTATGTAGATGACATTGTTGTTATTTATAAAGACAATGTGACGTTTGAGAAGTTTAAATGTGATTTTGGAAAATATTTTACAACAAAAGATTTAGGTATAATTAGTTTCTTTACGGGAATAAATATATGTTCGCAAGAAAATTCTATAAAATTATATCAAAGAACATATATAGAAAAGTTGTTGAAGAAATATCCTATGCAAGATTGCAAAGGTATTTCAACACCACTTGCATTAAAGAAATTAGAACCTGGTACAGGTGAGTCTAATGATTCATATCAAGCTCTAATTGGATCTCTCATGTTTTTGGCTGTTAACACGAGACCAGATATAGCTTATACAGTAAGTTATTTGAGCCAATTTAATACAAACAACGATCAGAGTCACTGGCGTGCTGCTAAGCGGTGTCTTCGCTATTTAAGTGCCACTAAAGATGTTGGTATAACTTATAGGAAAGTGGAAGATTCTAAACTACAAGCTTATGCAGATGCAGATTGGGCAAATTGTCCAGTTGATCGACGTTCATACACTGGATTTTTATTTCGAGTTCGCATGTGGTCCAATATCTTGGGAATCACGGAAGCAGCCTACTATTGCTTTATCTTCGGCAGAAGCCGAATACATGGCTTTAACTTCAGCCACTAAAGAAGCTTGTTTTATAAAACGTTTTGTCACTGAAGTAACTGGTAAATCACCAAATGTTGTTATTTTCTCTGATAGTCAAAGTGCGCAAAAACTTGCATTGAATCCAGTCTATCACAATAGGACTAAGCACATTGATGTAAAGTTTCATTTTGTTAGGGAAAAAGTTAATGACAAGGTTGTAGAATTAATGTATATGCCTACAGATGAGCTACCTGCAGATTTGCTGGCAAAGCCATTATGTCCAATAAAGCATATCAAATGCATGAAAGGCATGGGTATGAGTTAATACATAGTTATGTATTAGTTTTATAAGAAACTGTATTTTACTATATTGTTATTTATGTTTTTAATTTATTAAGGGAGGATATGTTGTAGAACCTCTTGTTCGAATATAATTTAAAAATTAACATAAATGTCTTATGTCAACTCATGTAAAACAAGTGCTCAATGATAAAAAAACATTCTCTGAATTTATCCGTATTTTTCATTTCACATATAGTATTTCATTATTTTTACTACAAATTCTTTATACATGAGAGATCATACGTCACCAGGATTCTTGTAATGAGAGTCCGTATATATGCACTTCACGCCTTTACCCCCGAAGGCGTAGGCAGAGAAGCAGACTTTGTAGACTTTCCCACCCTCACACCTACCCCTACAACTCCTGTAAGCCAGGATCAGCAGTAGCACGCATTTTATGACACCGAACAGTGAAGCTTGGCGAGTCTCAGGGAAACCTAATTTTTCATTATCCCGCAACGAAATTAATCAAATAGAAAGATAGGGAGAAGTTGGAAATATTAACTGTCCACTTCCCTCCATAGCAAAGCGGGTGACAAAATCATGATCTAGGCAGTGGAGCAGCCAGTCCATCCATTTTCGCCACTGTGTTCCGTTCCATGTGACGGGGGTAAGCCTATCTCTATATCGGTCACAAATTCCACGCTCTGGGCTGATATTAAGTAGAAAGTTGATTCTACTGGTCGTAGTGGTAGTAGTAGAGGACTAGTGGTAGCATTTTTTTACCGCACAGTTTGGGATCAACCCCATTCAGATCCCTATTGTTAGTGTATATAATATAATATCAGCCCTATATTATATACTGTCCCATTGTTGGGCACGGGCCTCCTCTACTACTGAGAGGGATTAGGCCTTAGTCCACCACGCTGGCCTAGTGCGGATTGGTAGACTTCACACACCCTCGAAAATTCCTATAGCGAATTTCTCAGGTATGCAGGTTTCCTCATAACGTTTTCCTTCACCGTTAAAGCAAGCGATAATTCACAAAGAATACACAGTACACACATATTTTTTTAGAAAAGTCAGAAGTGTGTGCCCTTGGGATTTGAACCTGCGGACATTTGTCTTGGCAGATCGTTCCACAGCTTATTAGTGTATTTGATTCAAAAACACACAAGACTGAATTAAGGCCCAGAGTTTGAATCCTGAGTTTAGAATTTTTCTAATTTAAAAGTACGTATACATTCGTCTATTTTTGTTGCTAAGCAGTGTGCCAGATTTCAAGCCAGTGTAATTATTTATAAGTGTGAGACTTACCTATATCTTAAGATCACGAGTGTAGTACGTTGTACTCTCAGTAATATAACAATCGATTTTTTTTCGGGCACGGCACCACTGCACCTGATGGTAAGTGGAGTGGGGTTTAATGGAATGTCGACTGACAAGAGATGATTGCCCCTCGGCAGTCGACACAATTATGCCGGCCTATTGGAACCGGATATATACACACAACAATTTGTTTGAGATTGAAATTTATGCTATAATGATAGTTCCACAGCCTATCATATCGAAATAAGTAATCTATGAATTGTGATTTTTTTATAATCGTATAACTTTTCCACGAGGTAAGTAACTAGCTGGTCTTAGTATTTAATTGTACACTTAACATAGTCGTTAGCTACTAAAAATCTGACTTTTTGTTAGATTTTATTGCTTCGTATGTTACACGATATTCAGAAATCCTTTGTAAGCAGAAACACCATTAATTTAGGCAAGTTTTATCGCTCAAACACATGAATAATGCAAAAGACATATTAATCTATATAATGCGATATATGGAATCAAAATTATCGTTCGGGTATGAAGCTTGTACATACTGTGTGAAGCAGAGATTTTTATAGCTCAGTATTATATACATACATAACATCACGCATTTTATCCCCGAAGGGGTATGCAGAGGCGCAACTAGGGCACCCACTTTTCGCCAAGTATGTTCCGTCCCATGATGTGATAGGGGGCGAGCCTATCGCCATATCGGGCTCAAATTCCAGACTCCGGGCTGATACTGAGCAGAAAAACCCAAATATCACTTTGCCCGACCCGGGATTCGAACCCAGGACCTCGGAGCGCTATTGTACCGGACATGCAATACAACTACGCCACCGAGGCAGTCTCAGTATTATATTTTAGTTCATATTATTATTTTAATGTATGATCAACGTTTTTTTAAAGAAATATGCGTTCAAACGTGTACAATTCTCTATTAAATTTTCGAAGAAGTCTTAGCTCCATTAATTTAAAAGAAATATTCAACTTAATAACTCAAATGTTTTTGAGACTATAGAATTCATATCAACTAAAGCTGTAGGTTATGTGAAATCTCCCAATACGCACTATACCAGCGTGAACTAAGGGTTGAACCCTATAAGTAGTAGAGAAGATCAGTGCCCAATAATAGGTCAATATATTATAACAGATAGTTAGTAATATAATTTAATTAACCCTGTATTATATACTATTCAACTGCGCAGGACGCTCCGTCTACTACTAAGAATGATACGGCCTTAGTCCACCGCGCTGGTCTAGTGGGGATTGGTAGTATTCACATACCCTCTAAATTTTTAGAGAATTTCCCAGATATGCGGGTTGACTCACGATAATTTTCTTCACCGTTAAGCAAACAATTCATAAATTATACACACACTAGCTGACCCGACAGACGTTGTCCTGTATTAACTATAAATTTGCTGCCCACATTATATCAATCGCTGACAGTTATGTCAACCAACTGACAGCTATGTAAAACTTAATATTGTCGTTAAGTTTTCTTAAATTTTCTAATGTTGTGCTCAACTTCCTTATTTTTTTCTTTCATAAGAATCTTCTGACAATAACAAACATAACGAAAAAAAAAATAGTGAAATCGGTCCAGCCGTTCACGCGTGATGCGATGACCAAGGGAAATAGAGATTCATTTTTATATATATAGATAACTATAAAAGTCACTGGTGCGTGCGTTTTGAACCTGCGGACATTCGTCTCGGCAGTCCGTTCTACACTCAACTAGGCTATCACCCGTTTTAAAACAGCATCGTACCAAATATTTTGATCGCTTTGCTCAGCCCTATATGATGATTCTTTCTTTCCACATTTGCATATTCATAAACTGATTAGCTAAAACGTTTATGTTATAATTATACGCGGTTTAAAGCGATTTTGTTTTACAATTTAATTTACTCCCAAAACCACTAAGCTATTGTTGATACGTGTCAAACAGTGTAATTGATATTGGATATTAACCGAAATGGATCTTAATTTATGTAAATTAAAATTTGTTTTTGAGTGTCTAATAATGTGAATGGATACAAGAGGTGAAAAATTAAATTTTGAAACTATTTCATTACTATAGTATGATCAGTCATTGTTAATCTTCTGTCAATTATCGTTTACTTCAACAGTGAATGAAAATATGAGGAAACCTACATTACCTAAAATTGTCCTAGAAACTTCCAAGGTACGTAAATCTGCCAACTTTGACTTTTTTCGTGTAATCAGATGCCTTATTACTTTTTTTATAACATTGGTTGATGTAATATGACTGCCTCGGTGGCGTGGTTTTCCTGGTTTCAAATCCCGGATCGGGCAAAGTGATATTTGGGTTTTTCTACTCAGTATCCGCCTGGAGTCTGGAATTTGTGCCTTCCATGGCGAGAGGCTCGCCTCCTATTACATCATGGGACGGAACACACTTAGCGAAAAGTGGGTGCCCTAATTGCGCCTCTGCATACCCCTTCGGGGATAAATGCGTGATGTTGTGTGTGTAATATGTAGTGCTGTTGGTGTACCTTATTACAAATAAATAAATACCTCAGACATCTATATTCTTTACCTTGATATTAGATCAAAAGTCTGTATGTACATACGATATGCCCAGTGGCTAAGTTAATATAATACGTAATCATCTTGTATGTAGACGAAAGTACAACATGAGTTTGGTAAAAGAAATTCATATGTCAATAATTATAGTTAGATTATTTAGAAAAAATCATTAGTGAAAAGTGGGCACGCTAACGCCTACGCAGATAAAGGGGTGTGTAAGTGTTTTGTTTTACAATCAACTGTTACGTCCATCGTAATAAATTTACTGATTGATGGTAAGTAGAGTGTCATCCAATAGAATGTCAACTGACGAGAGATGATTACCCCTCAGCATTCGACACAATTATGCCGGCCAGTTGGAACGGAATATATACAGGCTGATCCCGGAACGCGACACACTTACGTGAGCCATTATAGCGGGTTTTAACACTTTGTTAAAACCCGCTATATCAAATATATCCTACCACCAACAAATAAATAGAATGATCTGATTACTCGCAGACTGATAGGCTGCAACAGTAAATGACGAAATAGAAATCAAATAGAAAAGCAGATTTAAATAAAATGAAATATTCGATTTATAGAATTTTTCCAATTTACATAATCTCACTCGATTTGGGGGAAATACGTAACCGTCCCCTTTATAAGACGTCAATTTGTTTGGAGTTCGTCTTGATTCTTTATATTGAATTGGTACTTCGTTTGAAAGTAATACAAGTTGTTTCATCGAAATGGTTTGTGCAGTTCAATTTGTATCAACAATTAATTGTGAATTTTATCATTTACTTGATAGGATATGTGTGAATGATTTTGAGCACATGATTAGGAAAGCATTTTTAGAGTGGTCTTTTGTACATTTCGCTAGCCTAGAAGTTTGGATTTGCAGACGTCAGACCACGTCTTTAGAATTGTCATGTTTACGCGGTTTCTCACATTTTTCTTGCAACATTAAAGCTTCATATAAATTAAAAATAATTTTCGATAAAGGCATATAAAAGTAGGCATACCCTGGTATTGTGGAGGAAACCTCGTCTGGCTAATTTCCACTCACTTTAGCTTGGTCAATTGTTTACTATTGCTTTATATATTTTTAGATAGTCACAGAATACAATCAAAACATATAATAATGACTATCGCTAGGGTTAGTACTGAATCTAGATTTGACTCCAAAATTTGTTGCCAAATCATGACTGCTACAAACAATGTGTTAATATTGAATGGTAATAAATGTAAAGATTAGACGAAACCGCCAACTTAAGTTCAATTATTTTTAAATTCCTAACAAATCATATTTTTACATAATATATATACGTAACGTTACGCCATTTTCTGTTTTATAGTGTAAGTTGATAAGTTTCACATATTTCGTCAGCTATGGTACATCCTACCTAATAGGGGACTACCTAATAGCCATTTTCTGAACACGATACCAGATCCTAGACCAAAAGACAACCCAATATCACTTCCTGACATGGAAATCGAACTCATCATCTCAACGCCATCATATACAACAAAGCCAGGCAGGTTACTTTTAATATATTAAAATTCCCAACAAAGTCCTCACAGAGCGTAATAAAGCAATTTATTCGTGTAAAAATGCTCACGATAAATTGAAGCTTGTAAATCATTTTCCTAAATTCTAACCGTGGAAACCTGAAAGTAGGGCATATTTAATACATAATTAAATAACTAACAACTTTTTGAACGTTAAATAACTCATAATTAGGCCTCATTTTTGGAACTTTGTGCCTAGTATTATATAAATATGTTATCAAATTAAAACTTGTCGTTTCGTGATTATATTTAGCTGGATTAATGAAAATATTTATCAGGAGAGTGTAATCGTATGTAGTATTACGCCTTTCCATTTTTAAGGAGAGGCAGAGGTTTTTTAACACCCATAATACGCCAGTTATGTCTCATGTAAGATGTGGAGAGATTATTGGAAATTGGACACAAATTACAGATTTCGTGTTAATAATATCCGGAGATTATTCACAAAGCAATTCTTGTGCCCTCGGTCTTCAAAACAAATGTACAGATGTCCATGTATAAAGGCACATTTGCCGCGGCCCTAAGCACACAGTTCAGTATGTATACCTCATGTAAATACAAATTAAGACCTATGAGGACTCGCGAACATTTCCTGGCCTTGGCCCCTTCGCCAATCTTATACGGGTTCCTTTCTTCCTCCCACAACTCTTTCCCCCAGATATCCACTCTCAACTTTCCTCCAGACGCCTACAGTCGTTAAGCATTTCAGTATTCCATTCGTAGGTTTCCCTTGATATAGACTGCGGGATTCAATAGACGAAAAAAAATATCCGGAGATTGGAACCACGACTTCAGCACGTCTTCGCAAAACAACTACGTCGCCAAAGCAGTCAAAACAAATTAAATTAATTCAACCTCTACATTATGATACTATAAAAAGATTCGCCGAAAATAAACATTTATCCACTAAACAAGAAACCATTCTACGCCCAACGGATTTCGCAAATTCAAAAAATTAAGAGAATAATGTCCCCTTATTGCAAGCTCGGTAATTTTGTCGGCTTGTACCCGGATTTTTTCATGCAATCCCCTTGTATAGTGGCCAAGGGTACTCCAAGGCGCCAGGGCTCTTCGCTAGAGTGGCGTTCATTGTTCTATGGCATAATAGGGACGGCCATTTTGAAATTCCGCCATTTTATGTGACGCTGTTACGTTTTTATAGGTTAGGTCGGTTTGAATTTATATAGATAGGTTTAGGAGGTATAAATGTTGTGTGGTAAAGGAAATATTTTAAAAATATAATAGATAATATGTGAATAATTTAAATGTATCGATAATACTTCGTATACTTAATACACATATGTATATTAATGATTAAAAATCTAAACAATGTTTTATACAATTTTTAGTTTTTAAGATCCTTTTTTCTTACATTTATTTCGTTTTAACCAATTTGTATAATTACCTACTAATTGATATATTATCACTGAACGTACCTATTACCATACCATGCTAGTATTTTATCTATCTTTTACTTAAAATCTCCGCGAATGTTTTCTAAATACGAAGATTACCCGCAATACCATTTAAGAACTATAAAAAACAGTCATTTTCTTTGCCACTGACAGCCAGTTTTGGATCTTTTCCAAACGTATATTTTTTAACAGAATAAATTAGCCGACATTTAATTTCGGCCGCGTCACGTGTATCGTGTGATTTATATCGCGTACCTGTTACGGAATAACAGTTTTTTAAAGGTGTTATTTTGATGGTGTATTTTTTTGTAAATAACAAAAACGGATCGAAAGGTATGCGGTATTCAAGGCATAAATTGAATATTTATACATGATAGTACGGAAAAAAAAATCGAATACCTACTTTAATAATGATTTTGTTTGCACGGGTCTTTTATTGATAATAGTACAGATCGATACTAATAATACATAAAGCTGAAGAATTTGTTTGAAGGCGCTAATCTCAGGAACAGCTTAACTAATTTGATTTTATATTACTTATAGGAAGCTAAATTTTTCCTGAGTGCTATAGGCTGCTTTTTATTTCGGAAAAGTATAAAACGGTACTTTTATCCTGGGAAAACCTTTTTCACTCAGTGGAGCCCCGAATAAAAGCTAGTATAATATAAAGTTGAAGCGATATTCGATTTCAGTTCTGTATCTCAAAGCTTCAATAATATATATACCAATATTAAATACTGTTCCACTGCTGGGTACAGGCCTCGTCAACTACAGAGTGCGTTTAGGCCTTAGTTCGCCACGCTGGGCTTTTTTTTAATAGGGAAATTTATCTTTGAATCCTCTCACTATTGGTAAGAAGGCCAAATTGTCACTTGCCATTGTGTTGGTCTCCATCTGCACCTTGCTGGAGATCTGGTATCTAAACATGAACACTCTCTACATCCCGCTCTGAATCCTCGCCACCATGCTCGCATACTACGTGTAACAGTGTGTATTCTTTGTGAATTATTACTTGTTTTAACGGTGAACGAAAATATCGTGATGAAATCAGCAAGCCTGAGAATATCTCTATAGAAATTTTGAGGATGTGTGAAGTCTACCAATCCGCACTGGGCCAGCGTGGTGGACTAAGGCCTAATCTCTTTCAGTAGTTGAGACCCATGCCTAACCATGAAACGAACAGAACATCTGTATGAAGCATGAAAAATCGTTCTAGATCTAAGTACTAAGGCCTAAACCTTTCTTAGTAATAGGCTTGTATCCGGCATCTGTATGAAGTTACAGCAGAATAATAAAAACTTACCCCTTTTTTCATAGACGTTATTTATCTAAGGACGGAACATTGCTGAGATAATAAGTCTATTTTTCAGTGCTGACGGCATGGCAGCCTTTGCAGTGCGTATACAGGGCCGTTGTGATTGGCTAATATTGAGATACGACTTTAATCTAGTTGGCTGTCAGATAAACAAAGCTGAGAAACAGACTTGTTACCACAGCAATGCTCCCTCCTTAGATAAATAACGTTTATGAGTAAGGGGTTAGCTGACGAATTCCATAGTCTCGAAAACATTTGAATTTTACTGAGTGAAATATTTCTTTTAAGTCAATGCAGACGAGAATTCTTCGTATTCTCTTATACCTATGACACAAGAGTTGTGTTTGTGAGCTATGAACTTTGTATGCGACTTTAAGAATTCTTTTGATGTAAAATTTCGAGCGATATATTATGAAAACTTTTAAAAATGTACTGAAAGGGTATAATTTACATGCAAAATATAATGATAAATAATATGCTCTTTGTTTTATCTAACTTTAAGATCTTTTTTGCTTTAACACTTTCTATTATTACTGGACTTTTAAACAACCATATTAACTGCATCAATATTCAGTCATTTTTACATTACACAAAAAAATATTATTCCAAAATTTTGATACATGAATGGATCATAAATCCACTTTCTAAGATTTATGCTTTTTGAAATATGGCACAAAACCACAATTAATTTCATATGTCTTAATAAATAAACAAAGGGGGTTTGAAACCGCTTAACCCTCCAAGCGAAGTCCCCAGGCGGTAAAGTTGGGGAGTTAACCCCGACTCGACACTTGTCAGTGTACGACTGACCGACGAATTTGTAACCCAGTCTTCGGTTTTTAAGGGTTTGTATCTACATTACGTAACTAGGTTTAGTCCGCGACTTCGAACTATTTTAATTAAGTCACTATATACTCACGACTTTTGTCCCCAAAGGATAGGCAGAGGCGAAAGTATCCATTTATGTCTCTATAATTAACATTAATAAATAAACTAATTTTCGGATTCTATCGCGGTTTTAGTTTTTTTATTTTTTTCATTTTTTCCCGACGTTTCGAAGACTTTGCAGCCTTCATGGTCACGGGGGGGACTAGGACCATGAAGGCTGCAAAGTCTTCGAAAGGTCGGGAGAAAATAAAAAAAAAATACTAAAACCGCATTAGAATCCGACAATTTGTTTAATTTCAATGTCTAACATTCGCGTAAACATAAGAAATCATTATTAATAAATAAATAATTTTATGTCCAAAATCACCAAGGCTAATCAACTAAGGAACATAAAATCGTAGGAATTCCACCTTAAACTAGCGTCTGAGTAGATTAATTTGTAAGACAATTTTATCGCGTTGCTTCCCAAAATATTTATAGTAAGAAATAGATCATATCAGTAAGTTAAAACTGTCTAATAACCTTCAGTAAGTTGATTTGTTGCGTGTATTCAGTAATCCGTAAAATAAGTAATGAAATGAAATAATGTATTTGAACCTGTGAAATGTTAAACATTATTTAGATTCCATCAATATTAACTCTAGCAGTTCGAAAGACCACAGAAGAGCGACCAAGAAACTTTAGTATTGCTCTTCTCAAAATTAGTTTAAGGTAAACTGCAATGAAAAAAAATCAATTAGGTTTTTGTTTTATTATTATTGTTTTGAGAAGTTCATTCCTGTGGTAGGTCTCTCATATGTGAGAGTCCGCCTAGGTAGGTACCACCGTAATGTCTATTTCTGCCGCCACGCAGCAGTTATAGTCAATGTTGTGTTCCGGTTTGAAGAACATTATAGTGTAACTCCTGGCATAATAAAACTTAATATCTCATGTCTCAGTTTAGGGAGCGCAGTGGAATACCAAACAAAACGTTGTAATTCAAGGTGTAAGATGATGTTTCTCTTGTTGATGGACAGTCGTATCGCTTACCATCAACTAACGGCTAACGACAAGCTCGTATCGCCATTCAAAGCAATAAAAAGAAATCTCATAATATAATTTCAAAAATCAATTTTCATGCTTCATTGTCAAATATTCCATCATTGATTTTGTAAAAAAGACCCTTTATAAACCTATTATGATAATATTTGAGAAATTGCCCCGTTTTAAGCTCATTCAAACCGTAATAATGAATTGAGGAGAGGCGTTAGGGTAGCCCTGATGGATTATGTGTCATTTTGATTGAACGCCCTGGTTTACAAGCGGTGGACACCTGAAGCTTATTATGTTATATTAAGCCATATTTATTTACATGCAAACACGCCCTTATTACCACGTAACTAGTGCGATAATTTTTGCCATGTACATTTCGTTACATGATAGTGGGTGAATCTAACTGTATGCTAAAAAAAGCGGCAATAGTCTAGTTGGAAGTACTGCCGAGACAAATGTCCGCAGGTTGAGATCCCAAGGCACACACCTCTGACTTTTTCAAAGTTATGTGTGTATTCTTTGTGAATTATCGCTTGATTTTACAATGAAGGAAAACATCGTGAAGAAACATACATACCTAAGAAGTTCTTCATAATAATTTTAAAGGTATGTGAAGTCTATCAACCCGCACTAGGCTAACGTGGTGGACTGAAGTCTAATCCCTCTCAGTAGTAGAGAAAGCCCGTGCCCAGCAGTGGGACAGTACAGTATACAGGGCTATTATATAAATTGTGTGAACACGCCCCGTACTCAATGCTGTTTATTCATAGAGAGAATGCTTTCAACATATCTAAGGTATTACGCAGACACTCAACCTGTTGACGAGAAACAAATTGTTGATCTGAAGTTGCTGAAGAAGAAAGTAATGGGTATTAAAGGTACTGTGATAATGAAAGTGTTTTAACCGTTCGATAATTTTACTTCCTTCGAAACTCAATAGCAAAATTAGTACACATATTTTTCTACGTGGCAAAGTTACCACCCCAATCTAACCAGCCAATGAGACTGGCTGCAACGCTGGTCCATTCAAAATCATCTCCACAATCCAAGAAATAAACTCAAAAGACTAAGTTCTTTATGACTTGATAATGTACAAAATTACAGTAAATTCAAACCTAGTTAAAGATATAGCTTCCGACTGTAAAATTCCGAGATAAGGTGCTTAACAGATAAGTAGACAAAAGAAGCCTCGGGGAATCTCGCATTTCCCGTTTTTTCCCGCTAAATCCAGTATTAACTATTTAAATAAATTCAATTTGCATACTTATCAAACTGGGTTTGTGGTAGTGGCGACTACGGCTGGCGGTTTTGTCTGTGGGTAATCTGATAAAAAATAAAACGTGAAGAGGTCTTCTGAATTGTAGTGAGAGATGGCAGGTGCTAAAATTGAGAAATATAGAAGTAAAATATGCTTGAGGTTCTTTTAGGTAAGTAATAGAAGGAAGGGTCGTATATATAATTCTGTCTCAATAGCTAATAGGTGACTGTTTCCTTCCTATCCAAATTTCGGTCACAGCGGCCAATCTCAACGGCGATCAGCCAAGTATACAGGAAATATTATAGTGCGCAAGTGTGTGCGCAATACACAGGTGCACTCTCTTTTCCTTCACTCTCATAGTCCGGTGAGATGGCAATCCGACAAGACCGGAGAGATCATGCGACGGACTAACGACTTTACGTGCTTTCCAAGGCACAAGGGAATCAGACTGCTAACTTGTTAACTCCGAGCTGCGACTGTATATTTTTTAATATTAAAAATCTCAGTGACAATTATTTTGGCCTGACCCGAGATTCGAACCAAGGACCTCAGCGACAGTTGTACGCGTACCGTTTACAATTACAACTACGCCACTGAGGTGGTCAAGTCGAGTAGGTTCTATAGGAATGTCTATATCTGCCACCAAGCGATAGGGCTTGTACTGTATTCTGATTTGAATGGCATGGTAGTTATTATAATTATTCGTTCGCTGAGCTTCAATTTTTAAGTCCACTACGACGATACAACAATGACGCAGTGTTTAGTTACAAAAAAAATGGGTAGCCGTTGTTTATGAGTAATCGTCACCACCAAGGAAGCAGCTTGCTCTCATACAGTTGTATACAGGGTCATCGTGACATTCATCATCATCAGATGCAGTCCACTGCTGGGCATAGGCTTCTGCCAAGATACGCCACAGAGCCCGGTCTGCTGTTTTATGCATCCAAACGCCGCCATCTTGACATAGCGTTACTAAATTTTAATTATTTCCTGTATGGTTTTACACACATGATATTAGCAAAGGTTAAGAAAAGACCGTGGTTTCATTAAGTAACTTCATATCTAGATGGCCATGTATAAAAATATTAATTCCATATAAATTTAGTAACTCGATATCTATATGACCCTATATAAAATAATAATTCAATATCGTTACATTTAATTCTATTACTGAATAATCAGAAATAAACACAATGTAAATAGGAGAGGAAGCGAACGAAAATATTTGCAACCGCAATCCAATTCGGAAACGAAGTCAAACAATTGTTTTTAAAGCTTGTTTACTCGAAGATGTTTCAGTGAGGATTGGTTTTAATCGCCTCTCGATAATTAGAGGCTGCGTAAATCAATCCTTGCCAATAGCTGTATCCAAGGTTGAGTGGGATATGGAAGGAGATTTTGTCTAGCATTTTTGTTGGGCAAGTTTAAAATTTGTGGTATGCTAAGCTTTAGATGTCGGAAGACAGAGTAATCTAGAATGTTTTAAGATCTTTACATATATAAATCAGATTTTTTCATGGACTTAGATATAATGGACGTGTTTGTTTTTACAAAAAAATATTTTATTTCGTTTTATTGAAATAATATCCTCAATAAATTAGGCTTGCCTTCAAGCTTATAAAATATTTAACTAAACGACTAAAACTATTAAATACAACACCGGTGTTATTAAATATTAGGTGCAAATAGAACATGCGGCCGCTCGCGTATTTATACAGTTATCTAGAATGAATACTAAACTACCCTCAAATATCTAACAAAAACAACATTATAGAGTATTTGTACATAGTAAGCGATAGCCTAGTTGGGTGTAGAACGGACTGCCGAGACGAATGTCCGCAGGTTCAAATCCCAAAGGCACACACCTCTGACTTTTCTAAAAAATCATGTGTGTATTCTTTGTGAATTTATCGTTCGCTTTAACGGTGAAGGAAAACATCGTGAGGAAACCTGCAACATCTGAGAAGTTCTCTATAGGAATTTCGAAGGTGTGTGAAGTCTACCAATCCGCACTAGGCCAGCGTGGTGGACTAAGGCCTAATCCCTCTCAGTAGTAGAGGAGGCCCGTGCTCAGCAGTGGGCAAGCATATAATACAGGGCTGATATTATTATTATTATTATAGAGTATTTGACTTTTTTTTATATAACTTTTATAAAATATACACGTCGTATAAATTCTAAAACAGAAAAAAACATTAAAATCTTATGGGAAATCCACAAGTTATAAGCCATTAACGTTAGATAGTAGGAGTAAGTGTGTAACAACAGAAAAGAGACGAAATACTTACAAGTGACATCAGCAGACATTACGATGCGTGCGAAAGAAAGAGATGAAGCGATATCCACACTCCACGCCAACCCGCACGTAACAATATTTGAAATTTGAATTACTGCCTCATTTGTTTACGAATTTTAATGCTATTTTCACTGGAGTATTTTTATATTTTTTGTACTTATTTGTATTATATATTAAAATAGCATAAAATTTTACATAGTCAAATACCCTTTTCTTCATCATTTAAAGTCTGCAAATTATTACAATATAAATATCCTTTGTTCTTGTCAAAAAAGTCATCACGCATGCTCGATTGAATACCATCCCATGAGTCCCAACCATCTACTTCATTAAGGTCCGATGTAAAAGGATTGCCGGTTCATTAATTATAAGGGTTTTAGACTATTTATCGATGAAAGACGAATCATTTGTTATAGAAATCCACTTAACGTTATACGAAAGGCCTATTCAAATTGTGATGTTACAAGGCTTCTCAATTATTAATAATGGCAGCTATAAGCTATTATAATATCAACCATGTACTGTCGTAATGTGGGACAGAGGTTTCCTTACTGAAATAATAACATGAGCCTACTAACTTTACTGGTGTCTCATATGTGAGAGTCTGCCTGGGTAGGTACCATCGCCATGTCTACTTCTGCCGCCAAGCAGCAGTGTTTAATCACTTATATTCCGGTTTGAAGAACATTGTAGCCATTGTAACTACTGGACATAATAAGACTTAACATCTAATGTCTCAGGATGGCGAGCGCTGTGGAATACCAAACAATACGGTAATTCAAGGTGTTGGATTGTGTTTCTACTGTTTATGGGCGGTTATATTGCTTACTATCAGATGAACGGCAAGCTCGTTTTGGCATTCAAAGTAATAAAAAAAATCTATTGTGAATTAGCAACAATATAATAAGGATTATTTTGCTGTGTAATCCATAATAAAAAAAATCTAGATATATTTTTTTATTACTTTATTTATTAATACAGTATCTAGGAATCAAAATGAAATAGTACCAGGAGCGCAGAGCCGCTAAGAGATTGCCCCGAGAATATCCAAATCAAAATTGAACGTACCGAATTGAGCTGAGTTCTTAACAAGTAAAAGTGAGCCGGGTTAGACGAATTTGCATAGCCTCGTCTAGGCTTAATTGGATCGCGTATAAGGGTAGTGGTACACTGAGCGGTCTACAGAGCTTAGAGCTGATACTGGTGGGCAGGGTTGTCTGTTTGCGAATTAGCATTGCCTGTAGTCTCTGTTTGAAATGGTTAATACTATACAAAGTAATTAATGATGATACTTAAGGTGAAGATTGCTTGAACAAAAGAAAATATTTGTAAGAAAATATGTGTAGGTAATAAAATGTATTAAGGATAGTTTTAAATTGTTTTCTTTTTTATACGAGCAAGGCAAAGTATCCCTACTGAGCCTGAAAGTAAGTAGGGGTCCAATAGAATGTCCACTGACTAGAGATTATCCCTCGGCAGTCAACACAACTATGCGGGCTGTGTGAACCGGATATATACAGGCTGATCCCGGAACGCGACACATATACGTGGGCCGCTAGTGCGGGTTTTCACACCTTGTACGGTTGTCACTATCCAGGCGGATATAAAATATATACCACCAGCAAATGATAGATTCATGATAGAGGCGTCATTGAAAGTAATGATCGATGTTGCAGAATATAGATTTAATTTTTTTACATTATTTCACTACACTTCGGATGCAATGAATATACTATATATGATATTTTCATTCATTATAAGTCTGAACAAATAGATATTTTTATCAAAAAAACTCAGCTTAAAGTAGCATTATCATAGATAATAACAGCTGGAATCCGTATTAGGTTAAACTGAGAATCAGCGCTTCATTTCACGCTGTAGCATTAAGATGTGCTGGATCCATTTTGGTTCTAGTTTGTTTCTATTTTTTTTATTCTCTTGTATTAATTTAATTTTAATTTGTTTCTCATTTGATTTGTCTTATCATACTAAAACCAAATAAAATATATATTTTTTCTTTCTTCTATCTATAAGTTAATATCTAAATTGTTAGACATTGTATCTAGCAAAATTAAGTTAATTATCTTTATTGTAATATCTAGCCTCGTGCTAACCCTAGAATAGCGGAGCGTCTCATACGGCGCATTAATTTGCATTATACCCACTAGGAGAGCATAACCCTATAAAATGTAGTAATGGACAACCGTTGCTATAAAGTGTTATTTCGCGTGAATTCACCGACTGAGTGCAATGTTAAATTTGATAAAACAATTAGATGGGCGCACGGGATTTTCGCCTTTATTCCCGTAATTGCAGTTATGAAATTAATGGAACTGTAAGTCATTTCAAGAACGATGTGGATTTTATACGCTTGTGCGAAATATTGCTTGAAGTAAAAATGGTCGTAAACTTTAGTATTTAAACATGACCTAGTTAAATGTTTAAAGCCTGTAAGCACGTGTTTTAACTAGTTTTTGAATTAGTCTAGGATTAGCATATTTAACTCAGTCACGTTTCATAATAATGTCACAGTACCTCATCAAACATAATTAAAAACTAAATTCAATTATGCTAACAATATAGACGTTGCATATACTTTGGTTGCATATTCCTCACATGAAAATTTATAGCGTTGAAATAATTGTTATACATAACAAAAAAAAGTCTACAAACGTCTCATTTTATTTCTTCTTTTCTGCCAGCCCGAGCTAGCTTCGTTGTTTATTTCTTAGACTTTAATTTATTTTAGGTCCAATATAAATTATCTCTAGTTTGTATAAGCGACTTTAATAATTCAATATTCTTATGTACCTTGACTTATCATAAGTGCAACTATGTTCGGCTACGTGATGAATAAAGGATTTTATTTATAGAAGGTGTCGGAACATATGTGGGAGCTGTGCAAAAGATTTAAATTAGTCAAATAACTTTTTTACACAATTCATTGGCGACATGAAGATGAAGCTCGTCTAAGCATCACGTTTGTCAGTAAACAGTTCCAACGGCATCCGAAGTTAATATTACAAACAACTGAACGAGACTGCTGTTGGTAGGATATATTTTATATCCGCCCGGATAGCGACCACCGTACACAAGGTGTCAAATCCCGCCATAGTGGCTCAGGTAAGTGTCGCGTTCCAGGATCAGCCTGTGTATGCCAAAACAGATATTTTGGCATGTAAGTGGAGTGAATTGGCTAAGATTTTGTTATTTATTCTCTGTTACACATAATAATTAGTATTTAATAATTTTATGTTTTATTTTGTTCAATGTTTTTAATATGTTTATGATTGTTTTGTTTTTGTTTTATACTTTATTGTTTTTTTTTTTTTAATTTTAAATTAATGATAGTTACCCCACATTGTCGCATTGGAATAGTTCTGTAATGACTGTGTGTGAGAAAAATAAAAATAAATAAATAAATATTCGGTTCTGACAGACGGCATAATTGTGTCAACTGTCGAGGGGTAATCATCTCCCGTCAGTCAGTCTGTTGAACACCATTCCACTTGGCATCAGGTGCAGTAAGATCGCTTTGCTATGAACGTGTATAAAAAGACGGATTCTTGCAATTCAGAAAGCTACCATATAGTCAATATTAAAAATTAAAATTTTGGTTGGAAGTATAATAATGTGCCGGTGTTATCATAATATAACGCGACATTTTATTGGACCCCACTTACTATCAGGTACATTGGGGTCATTTTACCGTGCACATGCATAGACGGATTCTTGCATTTGAGAGAACTATCATATAGTAAATTAAAAAAAAAAATATTTTGGTTCGAAGCTTAATATTGTACTTGTACTATCATGATATAGCGATAGGCCCCTAAATTAAAATCAGGTTCTTTTATAGATGTAATAATATCACCCCTGTATTATATTGTACTATCCAACTTTTGGGCACGGGCCTCCTCTACTACTGAGAGGGAATAGGCCTTAGTCCACCACGCTGGCCTAGTGCGGGTTGGTAGACTTCACACACCCTCGAAAATTCCTAATAGAGAATATCTCAGGAATGCAGGTTTCCTCATGATGTGTTACCTTCACCGTTAAAATTAAATATTATTATAGATGCATTAGATACATCCCTATCCTTCGCTACCGGCGTTTAGGCATCGATGTTCAAATAACCTTCAACAGATTCCTTTGCAACACTAGACATTTATTCTAGTAGATGTATTCCCTCAGTTAATTTAAGGGTTAACACGCTAAGGTACTTTATACCCGCCTCGTGTTATCCAACATCCGAAGTGTTGTGAGAAAAGAAACTTTTCCTTTACACTTAAACAACCCAGACGCTTACATTATCAAGCGTGGACAAGAGGTTAGATGTCCTGGAAGAGATGCTATCTATTTTACTATGTAGTTCACATAATGTCGACTGACTGTTTTTTTGCTTTGAATGAGGAGACGAGCTTGCCGTTCGCCTGGTGGTAAGCGATACGACCGCCCATAAATAGTAGAAACACTATCCAGCACCTTGAATTACAAAGTATTGTTTGGTATTTCACTGTGCTTGTCATCTTGAGACATGAGATGTTAAGTATTATTAATATGTCTAGTTACACTAACTACAATTTTCTTCAAACCGGAACACAATAGTTTCTATATACTGCTGCTTGGCGGCAGAAATAGACATTGCGGTGGTATATAACCAGGCGGACTTTCACATGTGAAAGACCTAGCAAAAGTATAGATACCGTCTTGATGGCGTAGTTTTATTACGGCACGACTGCAGTGCTGAGGTCTCAAGTTCGATCCCCTGGTTGGGCAAGTATTATTGAGGTTTTCTGCTCACTTTTTTCTACCACTATATCCAGAAGCCAATATGAACAAATACAAAGCCACATCTAGCATTCACAACACGCATACAACCATTAAACAAGACTAACTAAAATTTAGAGTTGGTTTAAAGGGAACTACATGTATAAGCCATTCCTTGGCAGGGAGTCTAGGCGGTTTAAACGAGATTTTAGGATTGTGGGGTTTGTGAAATATGTGTAAGGTTCATTTTAGGCTGGTGGATAATGTGATCTTGTATGGTTTAGAATACGATGGGATCGACATTCCAGAAGGTCTACTTCGAGAAACGAAATCCGTAATTTCGGATCGCACGTTTTGTTACTACGAAGTGTTACGGATCCGATGACGGATTCGACGACGGATCCGATCCGTTCATCGCAATATTCAGACATGGAATCTGTAAGAACTTATACCATTCCTTTTTAAAACTATCTGCGAGGATAAAGTTCCACTGTTTTTTCCAAAACAAATAGAGAAATTGATCCTGCCACTAAGGCAAGCTACAAAACGGTGACGCATCCAAAGTATTTTGGTAGTAAAGTTATACCCGAAATTCATCGTTTCTTCATTTCGGACTGACGTTCGTTTTTCGAAGTAGACCCTCTGCTTTAGATAAAAGTCACTAAATAAAATAAAATATTTAAAATACTTGTGATTTTCATGACGCTAGGCATCAAGCTATGCAGAATTTATAGAACTACAAGTAATCGATAAAAATAGGTGGGATTAATAATTTAATGTATTATTATTGCTTTTAAAACGAATACAATACTTCTCAATTTATAATTAGTTTTCCACGCATGAGCGGTCAATAGGGGATTAAAATTTTGTATAGTTTTAAAATGTAGGTAGATAAGTAACTTTGATTTGCGGACGACCAACACTTCAGTCCGCGCCGTGACCTTGCAAATTCTTCGAAACGTCAGGAGAAAATTATAATATAAATAACCACGATGGAATCCGGTTTTATTTTAACGGTATATTATAGTTCTAATAACAATGATTATATTTATATTTTTACAATATTTGAATAGTAGCGTCTTTATTTAATATTAAAACGCCAAATAACAGCTCACTGATTAAATTCTTGGACAAAGTTAGATTTTAATTGAGATTTTACTAACCAGGACCCCATAGCTGTCTAGCGACATGATCTAACTTGGTTCCGGAAAAAACAACCAAACATATCAGTCGATTATTTATATATTATTACGTTCGGGTAGCCATTACTTAAATAGCTAGTGAAAGGCTAGTGGGTTAGCTAGGCTAGGGCTCATGTCCTCACCAGTGAGGATCGTGATGCGTTATACTTTTATTTCCCCCTACCTGCCAACCGAGCTAGCTACTTTGATTTACCTTATGCGTTTCTTATTAATTTTATCCCTAACTTAAAATGTCCGTTATATAAGTGATTATAATTGTTATTTAGATTTATACAATTATTCTTATAAATTGTTTTGACGTATCATAAGTGACTCTTTGTTCACCTACGTGATAAATAATGTATATTATTTTATTGCATTAGAATTATATATGCAGTACCAACAATAAATACCAAGACACGTTCTTTTCAAAGCCACGTACATACTAAAATACCAATTAACGTCACAAAACCGCATGCCAAATGACAAGACTATTCCGATGCCACGAAATAGTTCGCAATTTTACATACCCAGTTGAACAGAAGGCACGCCGCGCTGCGCACCCGTCTCGCATCCCGATGCGGGCCAAAGAATGGCATTTTTGTCGAGTTAGCGACGGAAATGACAGAAACATTACTTCCGAGACGTAGACAGAATATAGTTCTTTTAAAACTGTTTTTGAATGTGAGTTTAGTGTTTTGTAAAATGCGGTTGTTCACCTTTTTTATTGCTTTGAATGACGAGACGAGTTTGCCGTTCGCTTGATGGTAAGCGATACGACCGCTCATATACAGTAGAAACACCAACACTTTGAATTACAAAGTATTCTTTGGGTCATTATGGCGGGTTTTAACACCTTGTATACGGTGATTATTATCCGGGCAGATATATATCCTAACATCCGCAATGCAATCTTACACAGTGCGTAGCCACTTTGCCCACAGATAACAAAGACCTATGTAATAACGAGAACAATTTGACACAGTATTCCTAATACCCATATCAATGCACTGAGCAAAAACATGAAAATTGTTCACATGAACGCCCGTTAGCTTGAAGTATTTAGCGCGAATCGTTGAATTCACATCAGTTATAGATGTATGGATACTAGATGTTTCTTTTTATTAGTAACCTCGGTGGCGTAGCTGTAATTGTACATGGTACAAGCACGACTACCGCGCTGAGTTCCTGGGTTCTAAACCCGGGTCGGGTCATAATAATTGTGACTGGGTTTTTCCATCTTAAAAAATTATTCAGTCGCAGCTTGGAGTCAGGAAGTTGGCGGTGTGATACCCTTGTGCCTCGGAAAGCACATAAAGCCGTTGGTCCTGCGCCTGATCTCTCTTCGGTAATGTCGGCTTGCCGTCTCACCGAACTATGAGAGTGAAGGAACAGAGAGTGCACCTGGGCATTACGCACACATTTGTGCAGTGATCTCCATCCACTTGGCTGATCTCCGTTGAGATTGGCCGCCGTGGTCGAAATCGGCTATGAGGAGGGATTAGGGATATACTATTATTTTTGGGTTCATGTGGTTTACTGCCAAACTCATCGGAGATATATAGTTACTTCTTGCTACCTCATTTATAGTGGTCGTTATCCGGGTGGACATCAAATATATCCTACTACTAGCAGAATTAGTTTTAGTTACAGTTTTACTGATATCTTGAAACAATAGGACAACTCTATTATTCGGTATTACCCCCACACCGAACCACATCCATTTACTCTATAACAATATAATGGCATTACTACCGCTATATTAGATATGAAGAAATATTACAAGAAAATATGAACCTTGTATGCTTTATTTTTAAAGTTAATTTCTAACAGTGATATTAGTTCAGATTATATTATTATTTTTACTCATTTACCATACGAAAGGCAACGCCAAGCTGCCACTTTCTATATGTTTCTTGTGGGAGAACCACGGTCTAGCTGGCATCTTCATGGTGTTGAGTTGGTTCCTAAGGCAGTTGCAACACCGCGGCGTAATTACTTAATATATCTTAGGCCTGAAACAGACGTGAATTCGTCTCCAGTTAAGTGTCATTATGAACTTATATTTAAACTTTACAAACAATAAGCGGTTGATGTCATTCTTCAAAATGGTCAGGCGACCTTATGCAGCTATTATGTACATACTTACCCGCTCGAACTTCGCGCAGGTAGCACTTTTATTTATAGCGAGATGTCTTGCGAAGGTCTGGTAGCTAAAAATTGCTAAACTTTACAAGTGACTCGTTTAACTAATTTGAAGTTTGCTTATTTTTTTTAATAACTGTAGCCGATATGGAGTCTAAAGGAAATATAATATACAAAAAGGAAGAACATACAAAGGTATACATACATTTATTTTCATATATATAGAAGAAAATTGTACATAAAAGTAAATCTAGGTGTATTCAATATACTATAAAGGATAATATCACGCTTGTACTCAATACAGATAGATAGAGATTATAGATTTTCATTACAGCCAAAGGACTTGTGACATATTGTATTACATTTACATACATATTCAATTACATTGTCCTATAAAAGCGATGGTTGCAAAGTGCAGTAGCGTACCTCTAGCAGGACAATACGAAGGGTAACATCACTGTGCCATTGTTAAGGAGTGTGTCCATTAAACCGGACTGATATAGAACCAAATTATGAAAAATTGTTTTTTATATGTCTAGTTTTATAATTATATTATGATTATGTTGCTATTCTGCCACCTGCTCAATGTGGATTCGGTGTAAAATACGCTTTCGAAAACATAAAGTGTTTGGATTTTTGATACAATTGGTCAAGGAAATATTAGTGTCGGCTTTGATATGAAAACTGTCTTACAGAAAATCAACATGAATTGTTAGCTAGTATTTTACAGTGTCCGAGGCCCAAATATTGATTTTTTTTGGCACTCATCTCCTGTGTATTTATAACCCTTTTAACAAGTGCATATAACTTATGGTCAGCGAAGATCACACGTTAGACTCGCTTTTTTGCCTTTACTATAAAAAGGTGAAAAATTCAAAGAAAAAAAAGCAAATATTTTAATTTCATAAAAACACACGTCACTCTATTCCTAAAGGGTATTCAGAGGTACCATGACCGTCACTTTTGCCATGAAGCGTGTTCCATGATGTAATAGGGGGTATGCTTATCGCTATATCGGACACGAATTCAAAACTCCAAAAAAAAATACTTACTTTATTCCGGGCTGACAAAAAAAAAAATTGCCCAATGCGTAAGAACTACGCGACGGAATCATTCCGATTCTCTCACACAATAAATTTATCTGTATCCGTCGCAGTGGACGTACGCCCTAACTTCGCCAGTAGCGTACCATTATGTACCACTCACAATAACTCCATTGTACCGTGTTTGTCCGCCACAAGATGCGCTCTCGTAATGAATGATTTCACTCGCTATTTGTAGTTTTGTAATGCCCATAGCTGTCTAAACATAGTTTACACAGGGAATAGGTAATGTAGAAATGTAGTTGCATGTGACGGGATATCCATAAATTACGTTGTACGAATTTCGTTATTTTTTTATCTCTCCCACCTTACTTGTCACACGTGGTCACATTTGCGATACCCCTGGTGTGATCTGACTGACGAAAGATTACCCATCAGCAGTTGACACAATTATGCCGGCCTTTTGTAACCGGATATGCACAGGCTGATCTCGAAACGCGACACTTACTTGGACCTCGATGGCGGTTTTTAACACCTAACGTACGGTGGTCGTTCTCCGGTAAATATATTTTATACCAGCAACTTTACTAATTCCATACAATATGTCTATTAAAAAAAAATCCACAATTAAACATCATGAATTTCAACCAAAATTAATAAATCAAGTCGGAACCGCAGCGGAATTTTCACTGTTCTAGTTACAACCATCGGAAATTCTGCTAATCGGTACGCCGGACCGATTCGCGCCGTTGTTATTTACGGTCGTACTGAACTCAATAATTCATCAAATAGCCACCAAATTTCTAGATAGCATGGAAATTTGGGCGCTGTAGCCGATAAAGCATGAATCTAGTGATATGAATGAATCCGTCCTAGAGATTCGGTCACGGCCGATTGTTATATACATTAGAATTTTTGCATAATTACTCTGTGGTAGTTTTTATATATTGTCTTATACGTCTGTCCATGTCTGTCAATCTAAACAATTAATAAAACCGTGTTCCATTACATAGCTGTATTAATTCATTACATGCAAAAATATTACATTTAATATATCTCAACGGAGGAGATATTATAGTGCACAAATGTGTGGAATACACAGGTGCATTCTCTGTTTTTTCACTCTCATAGTCCGGTGAGACAACAAGCCGACATGACTGGAGAAATCAGGCGCAGGACCAATGGACTTACGTGCTCTCCGAGTCAAGGGGGTATCATCGTCAACATACAGAGTCCGAAATGCGATTGAGTAATTTTTAAGATGGAAGACCCACTTACAAATTTGGCCTCAACCCAGATTCAAACCTAGGACCTCAGCGCGGTAGTTGTACTCGTACCCTGTGCGCATTACAACTACTGCACCGTGGCAGTTTTATCAGTTTAATCATAGTAATCAGTAATATTTGTGACATTAACCGCCGTGCAGCCGTCCTCAACCGCCGTCTCTTGGAATAAGTTCCTACACTAGTCTCAGTCTGTACCTACACTACTTTGAAATTGATGATTTGAATTGCAGTAGAAACACGGTTTCTCAATGCTCTTGCATAATTTGGCATAGCTTTTACACTCTGTATACAGTTGTCACTTTTTGGATGAAAATATCCAATAACCATCCTCGTACGTTTATTTGAAAACTACAAAGCAATTGAAAAAAAAACTATTTTACGGATTTTATCGCGGTGTTTTATATTATTATTTCCTCCCGACGTTTCGAAGACTTTGCAGCCTTCATGGTCACGGGGGGGGATTAGGATAAAATCCGTATAATAGTTTTATTTCAATGTCTAACATTCGCGTAAACAGAAGAAATCATTATATAAAGTAATTCTTGCATACTTACTAATATTGCTTACCCTATATCTGAATTTAAAGCGCACTCGTCATCCTAGAGTCTAGAATAACAACGAATGCATGTCACACGTTGCACCTAAAGTTTAGAATCTAGACATAAAGTGTAACGTTAGCATAACAAGTACAGGAGTTAATTCAAGGATTAGAATAGGTGACGATTTTGAATACGGTACAACACTAAGGACCTGTTTTGCAACTACTAAAAATACAACTTCTGTAAATATATAAGACGACCAAATATCAAAGTCATACTCTTATCTATGCTCACAAATAATGCTTTTTTTATTGGTTTGTATTACGAGACGGGATTGCCCTTCGCCTGATGATAAGCGGTATGACTACCTATAAACCGTAGAAATACATCCTACATCTTGAATTACAAAGTATTGTTTGGTATTCCACCGCGCTCGCTATCCTGAGACATGAGATGTTAAGTCTTATTATGTCCAGTAGTTACACAGGCTACAATATTCTTTAAACTGGAACAGAACAGTGACTACACACTGCTGCTTGGCGGCAGAAGTAGACATTGCGGTGATACCTACCCAGACGGACTCTCACATATGAGAGACCTACCACCAGTAATAAAATGAGTTCTCTACAATAGCTGCGTAATATAATAATGTCAAATAAAATTTACTTCAAATATGTAAAACATGGCCTAAATCTTTTACTATTGCATCCGCGTTGCCAAATATCTCCATTCCGATGTTCCTCGAATATTGCAAGCACAAATATAATAAAGTGTTATAAAAGCTTTTTAAAGACCGTTCCGCTGGCGTAGTTGTAATGTACGACTGCGTTGCTAAGGTCTAAAGTTCGATCGCCGATTAAAGACGATTTTCACGAAATGATTATTCATATTATTATTTATTTATAATCTTAATAGTAGTTATGGTATTGATTGGCCAAGCTTTTTTAATTTTTGTTAGCTCGGATGAAAATTTACACAAAAAAAATAATAAAAAAATTGATTTGAATGAATTATCTATTTCTAAAAAATAGTTTAGAAAAAAACCGCCATGAAAAAGTATTTTCCCGTACCGGGAATCGAACCCGAGCCTCCTGGGTGAAAGCCAGGTATCCTAGCCACTAGACCATACGGGAGATGTTGGAAGTTGAGATCAAAACTTATCGGTAGCAAGAAATTAGTTTTCGTATAGAGTGAAAATGGATGAGAAGCCAATACGAAAGAAATTTTACTATTTTATTGTTCATTCACTTTATGCCGTGCATAAGAACGATATTTCCTTTGGAAGAATGCAGAAAAAAACAAAATGTAAAGAAAATGTACCCATATACATTATACATATTTCATAAAGAGTTAAAGTTTTGATGGTCTTTGTATTAAATAGTTTGGTGGTAAGACATGATAAAAAAAAATATATTTTTTAAGTGTTGGTCGTCTGAAAAGTTAAGGTTACAATATCTATCTACCTATATTTTACAATTATAATTTTTTTAGCTATTTGTCGGGAAAAAACTATAATGTAAACCGAAATAAAATTTGGAAAATAGTATTATTTCAATGTCTAACATTCGCGTTAACATAAGAAATAATGTTTTTAGAGTTTAGTACACAATATATGAACTAAATTTAGGTCTTTTAAGTATATGAACGAAAATCTAACGTAGACTCAAAATGGTGTCTGAATTGTTTATGTTTTTATTAAAAATATGTGGTCATGTGCCCCAAATGTTTAGGAGAGTTGGCCATAATATATTAACTGAGTCTGTTAAGGTTTAAGGTTTAAGTATCATGTGTTTCTCATAAGATTATAAATTAATTACTTACTGAGAAAACTACTTAATATAGTTATTTTATACAGGCAAGCATTTTATAAAGATTGTATACATTTAGAATGACAAGATAAGTAAATTACAAATAACAATTTCATATATATGAATAATATGAATACATTTGTTAAATCAACATCAACAATTACTTATAATAGTACAATTACAAACAGCAGAATCACATTTTGAGCAAGTGCAATAGTATTTTATTTAGTATTCTGTTATATATTTGCCTTCCCCTGAAAAAAGGCGTTATGCTATGCATCTATATAACAACTAGACCTAACATAATATTATACCTATAGAACAATGCTAATAAATGAACTCCAAGAAAATTTCGTAGTTAAATACTGAAAATTTGACTATAATTCCAAATAATACTTTGGGAAATTGAATTCCTTTCGGTGTTTACGTAAAATTAGAATTAATGGAATATTTCACTAAGATCGTCAAAGCTCAGCGCAAATTTTGGTACCGATTCAATAATTCATTGGATTCATAAAGACTATAGTAATTGCAGAAGCGACTATTCATTTATGCGATTATTCGACGATAGATTTTTGCCTTTATCTTTAAATAGGTTTTGCCCGAGGCTCAGTCCACGTGAAAAAGTGCATAGTCTGCATAGATCGGATCACCAACAGCTAAAATTTAAAAAGTTGTATATTTGTAAAATGTAGGTAGATATTGTAACTTTGACTTCGGAGATGAACAACACCTCAGTCCCCCCGTGAATACGAAGGCTGCCAAGTCTTCGAAAAGTCAGGAGAAAACTAAAACATTAAAACCGCGATAAAATCTGAAAAATTGTTTATTTTAATTTCACACGAAAACTAGCGAACCCAAAGCAGGTTTTTTATTTCCCCGGTCAGGCATCGCATCTGTTCACAATAATCTATGATCGGACTTAATAATTCAACGGATTTGCTCTCAGGAGCGGTCTGTGTACTGACAATAGGAGCAGACATAACTCTATACATATATACTGTTAGTTTCTTGATGTTTACCCATTCTGTGTAGTTCTCAGAATTTCTCTAGTATTAGGGTGCGTTCGGGTAAGATCGGATGTTTTTTAGAACAGTCGAGAGATGGTTTTCATATTATTTGTGTGGGTAAGTTCGGACGTGGATTTGAAAAGTCGACAGAAGGCTTGTATATATTTTTTTCTTAATAAATACTTAGTTAATTGAAACCATTTTATACATCTAACTAGATATTATTAAAATTATGTGATAATTTTGATTGTAAGCTTAGAAATAGGCGTTCATTATACATAGCGTACATGTTCTTTGTCATAGTAACAAATACGGTCTAATATAATAATAATAATTTCGCGGTATTATTGCATTATACGATCTTGCCCTATATGATAATAACTTAGCCGAATGGACCTCGTTTCTGAGTTTATAAATGACTATCTATTGCCCGCGGCTCCGCCCGCGTGATACAGTTTTTCCGAGCTAAAGTTTTCTGTTATAAAAGTCACGCTATATATTTTTTCGGGATTGAAAGTTCTTTCCAGTCTATGTTCTTTCCAGGGTCTCAAGCTATCTCCATACCAAATTTGATCGAAATCGGTCGGGTAGTTTTTGAATTTATCGAGTTCAATTAGGCAGGCAGATGTGGCTGGGGTCTTCAATTTATAATATACTAGCTTTTGCCCGCGGCTCCGCCCGCGTTATAAAGTTTTTTAGGCTATAGTTTTCCGTTATAAAAGTAGTAGTTTCCCGGGAGCCTATGTTCTTCCCAGGGTCTCAAACTGTCTCTATACCAAATTTCATCTTAATACGTTGGGTAGTTTTTGAGTTTAACACGTTCAGGCAGACAGATGCAGCGGGGGACTTTGTTTATAATATATTTTTTTTGGAACTTTTTAAGAGGAACAATCCCGTCATACATCATTGTTGCATAACTTTAACCGTTTACGCAGCGCACGCAATGGAAGCTCTCAAAACTAATAATTTTTCGCCGTTTTTGCAACATGTTTCATTACTGCTACGCTCCTATTGGTCATAGCGTGATGATATATAGCCTATAGCACTCCGGGATCAAAGGGCTATCCAACACAAAAATATTTTTTCAGTTCAAACCGGTAGTTCCTGAGATTAGCTATTACTGCTCCGCTCCTATTGGCCATAGCGTGATGATATATAGCCTATAGCGCTCCATAAATAAAGGGCTATCCAACACAAAACGAATTTTTCAGTTCAAACTGGTAGTTCCTGAGATTAGCCATTACTGCTCCGCTCCTATTGGTCATAGCGTGATGATATATAACTTTGAGCACTCCACAAACAAAGGACTATTCAAAACAAAAATATTTTTTCAGTTTGGACCGGTAGTTCCTGAGATTAGCCATTACTGCTCCGCTCCTATTGGGTATAGCGTGATGATATATAGCCTATAGCACTCCACGAACAAAGGGCTATCCAACGCAAAAAGAATTTTTCAGTTTGGACCGGTAGTTCCTGAGATTAGCGCGTTCAAACAAACAAACAAACTCTTCAGCTTTATATAATAGTATAGATAATATATACTTTTTTTTTTGCTGTAAACGACGAGACGAGCTTGCCGTTCGCCTGTTAGTAAGCGATACGACCGCCCATAAACAGTAGAAACACCATCCAACACCTTGAGAAACAAAATATTGTTTGGTATTCCACTGCGTTCGACATCCTGAGACGTGAGATGTTAAGTCTCATTATGACCAGTAGTTACACTGGCTACAAAGTCCTTCAAACCGGAACACAACAATGGCTACACACTGTTGCTTGGCGGCAGAAATAGACATTGCGGTGGTATCTATCCAGACGGACTCTCATATATGAGAAGCCTACCACCAGTATTTTGAGAAAAACAATTCCGTCATACATAATTGATGCATTACTTTAACCGTTTACGCAGCGCACGCAGTCGAAGCTGTCAAGAGTAATAAATTTTTCCCGTTTTACCAACATTTTTCATTACTGCTCCGCTCCCAATGGTCATAGCGTGATGATATATAGTTTATAGCCATCCATGATAAATGACCTATCCAACACTAAAAGATTTTTTTCAATTCACACCAGTAGTTCCTGAGATTAGCGCGTTCAAATAAACAAACTCTTCAGCTTTATATAGTAGTATAAATATTGTTTGTTATTTATTTGACTTTGTAGATTTATCTTTCGTAAATAATAAAACACGATATTACCGGGAACTTAAACCTATCTAAAAACATCAATATTGTCATATAAATATTACCTACCGACCTTCGACAGGCATTTCGAATTAAGTCACATACTATAATTTTTATATAAGTTTTAGGTTTAAGTGTGAGATTCTCACACACTCATCTCTTTTACCACTTTTCACCGTGTGTTCCATCCCATTTATGCTGGTAAGTTTTTAGCTCTAGATGAATATCTCCCGTATGGTCTAGTGGCTAGGATACCTGGCTTTCACCCAGGAGGCTCGGGTTCGATTCCCGGTACGGGAAAAATTATTTGTAGCAAATAATTAAACTTTATAACTACTACTATAAAAAGTGTACAAAATCCTTACTACGATTTTTCCATATAGATCCAATTATATTAAAAGGATTGTCTTCAGCGACATTTTTTGCGACACTACGTTTCATACATATTTAAAATCGGCACTTTTTTCTGATTTTTTAAACTAATTAAACGATATTTTTATTTTTTTATTGCTTTGAATGACGAGACGAGCTTGCCGTTCGCCTGATGGTAAGCGATACGACCTTGAATTAGAAAGTATTGTTTAGCATTCCACTGCGCTCGCCATCCTGAGACGCGAGATGTTATATTGTCTTATTATGCCCTTCAAACCGGAACACAACAGTAACGAAATACTGCTGCTTGGCATTAATGGAAATTGCAGTAGTACCGTCAGTGAGACATGAGATGTTAAGTCTGATCGTGTCCAGTTGTTATTACACTAACACAACAGTGACTAAACACTGCTGCTTAGCGGTAGAAATAGACATTGCAGTGGTACCTAGGCGGACTCTCACATATGAGAGACCTACCAGTAAAAATGACTTTAATCAGCATTTGCTTGATTACAGTAACAACATCTGTTACTACCATACAAAGTGTATAAAAAGTGCTGTAAGGCATCAGACACTGACCCCAAAACCAAACTAATACATTTTTTAATATCCCAATATTAATACCCGCACACCGGCAAACATCGTGGTGTGATTCGAGGGATCATTTTTTACCTCGCCTAGCTAATGAAAGCGCTCGCTTTGGCCGGTGATTTTTCATAGCTTATGTCAGTTTTCGATACGTGCCCGCTATCACACCGGGACTTCGCTTGGGGTTGGAAATACGGGATATATGGATGTAAACGTATACGGATGATTCTGCTGTTTGTAATTGTATTTGTAGTTGTATTAATATTGATGAGTGTTATAAGTAATTGTTGATGTTGATTTAACAATATGTATTCTTATTATTATTCATGTCTATGAAATTGTTATTTGTAATTTAGTTATCCTGTCATTGTAATAGTATGCAATCTTTATAAAATGCTCGCCTGTATAGAATTACTATGTTAAGTAGATTTCTCTATTGATTAATTTATAATCTTATGAGAAATAAATGATTCTTAAACCTTAAACCTTAAACTGTAGTAGCGGTAGAGAAATTTTAAAATCGGAATTCGGCACTAATATAGTAAATTTTGTTAGTGGCAGAGAAATTTTTAAATTCGACGCCGACACAAATATAGCAGTCAGTCCTTTAGAATGTCCCAAAAAATACTACTCGTAAGTCAATGTCGTTTAATTTTGATATCCGCGAGATCAATGCGTCAATTACGTGTTCATCTTTCAACCAATCACAATAAATGGAAGCCGACATTAATATAGTAATCAGCCTCTTAGAATGTCTTGAAAAATCGACTCGTAAGTCACTGTCGTTTAATTTTGATATCTATAATCTAGAGACCAATGTGTCAGTCATGTTTTCATCTTTCAAGCACTCACAATAAATGAAAGCCGATATTAATAATCAGCCCCTTAACAAATTCCAATACAACGCGAATCGTAAGTCGATGACGTTTACTTTTGATGTTTGTGATTGGTCGAGAGACCAATGCGTCAGTCACGAGTTAGGCTCTCAACCAATCACAATAGAATATGGAGTCGTGTTGTTTTTTTGCCACATTCTAAAATCACTGTTTTATTACTGTTCTTTTGAATGAGTTAGTCAAAAGAATTTAGCCCTGCATGAGTTCTTATTAGGCCAGTGTAGACTGTGACCTAAACTCTCTCAGTAGTACAGAAATTAGGAGGCCTTGCCCGAGACAATATATTATTGCCTGTATGATTTAGAAAAAAGAAATCTATAAAAAAAAAAACATTGTTACTGCTCACGTTTGCTGGTGGAAGGATATATTTTATATCCGCCCCGATAGCGACCACCGTACACAAAGTGTTAAAACCCGCCATAGTTGCCCACGCATGTGCGTCGCGTTACTGGATCAGGCTATGTTTATCCGGTTCCAAGCCGGTCTAATCGTTTCGACTGCCAAGGGTTAATCATCTGTCGTCGACATTCTATTCGACCCACTCCACTTACCATCAGGGACATAAAGGTCACTTTGCCTTGCACGTATAAAAAAACCAGATCGTGTATTCTGATTTTAAAACTGGCCGTTAAAACTTCGAATTCCATATTTAAAATCAAACCACATTACGATTCCAAATATTCCAGAACGTTCGCAACATTTCGATGCATTTAGCCTAATGTTTGTCATGTTGCCAATACTGCAGATATATCTAAAATCAGGGTAAATAGTGGCTAACCTCAGCCCGTCTACGGGCCTGACCTGGTTGTTAATGGACTGGTTATCAGGTCGTGGTCTAGGATTTCGGGTCGTGTTACGCTTTAGTTATTTACAAGGCATTATAATTCTGAAATTGTAATACATTTTAAAACCATTAAAGTTTGTTCAGCTTGCGAAGGTTATGTTGATTCGTTAAAAATGTGGGTAAAAGTAAAATGATTGGCTTGATAGCGTAAATGTATTGCGTGAGCGATACTGTTCTTGGTCGCATGTTTGAGTTCCTGGTTAGGCAAAATGATATTGAGTTTTATATTCAGTAATAGCCCGGAATCGGGAATTTGTACCGGATATGACGATAAGCTCGCCCCACATCAAATCATGGGACGGAATACACAAGATCAAAAGTGGTTGCTCTGCTTACGCCTTTAGAGATAAAGCCGTGATGTCGAGTCAAGTCACCTACAAGTTAAAATGTATATCGAAATATATACGTACGTTTAATCATTACTCATACTCCCTCCTGTAGACGCTACTGAAACAAGACATTTTGACATAAATTAAATTTAATAATAATTAGTTTTTTAATAGTGTGTTGATTAGAACGCTCGTGATTGCATCAATCCGGATTTGCCTACGTAGACGGAATAGGGCCCCTTGACCTCAATATCATATAAAAAATATACCATTACAACCTGTGATATTAAAAAACGGATTTACCCACTTAGACGAACATCACTCTGTAACCTTAATATCATATAAAGAAGAAATCCTTACAGCCTGTGATATCAAAAAGACGGATTTACCCACGTAGGCGGAACCAGACCCCTTCACATACACGCTTTTACACCGAATTGTAAGAATATCTTTAAATGATATTTCATTTAAAGATATTCTTACAATTCGGTGTAAAAGCGGCAAACACATCACCTTTAATACATCAAGTGATTTTACTCAAGTCATCACGTATGATGAAGATAACATAATACAGTCTCATAACATTAGATAAAGGAGCGATCGAAGGCATGGAGAGCTATATATAATCGTTTTAGGAAGGAGGTTTTAAATGATAGATAACTCTTTATTGACCATATAAGTAATGGGAATAAACACATATCGATGATTGAAAGGCTCACGTCATTCAATCTACCTTATTTGTACTTAAGAACAAATAAGGTATAGAAAACTTATTATTTTGGTCGACCACACTCGTTGTATCACTCTTACAAAAAATCCTGAGGAATTTGGTAGCTGCAATCCTCTTCTCTTCCTCAAAGCTCAACTTTGCAAGTCTATTCTTTTGAAATTATAGTAATGTGATTATTCAAGGAAAGTTGATATAATTATAATGAATTAACGTCTACTTTGTTTCTGTCTAAAAATAAATATAAATTGAAACAAAACTATTTTGCAGACTTTATCGCGGTTTGAGTTGATTTTTCGGATGAGCAACATCTTAATTCGTCCCGTGACCATGAAGGCTGCAAAATCTTTGAAACGTCGGGAGAAAATTGTAATATAGAAACCATGATAAAACCAGCATAATAGTTAGTTTCATTTTAATGTCTTACATTCGCGTAAACATAATAAACCATTATCAATTTAAATTCAAAAATTTTAATCATAAAAAAATAAGATTAATAAACTACTGTGCAGTAACAGCGCTGCAAGTATCGACACTTCAAAGAAAATAAAAATAACCAAAAGAATCGACATCAAACCCTCAAGATTTACCTCCTCAGAGTTCTAAAAGTAACATTCGCGGGATGACACATGACAAATGACCTTTGGAAATAGAGGGTTGACCTTTTAGCCCGGCGGGACGCACGGACGCGTCCTAAATGAATTATTCACAGTTGTAACAACTCGATAGATTTATTTTTGGCGATTCTTCGTACAGTATGGTCAAGTTGAGAGAATACTGTGAGCTTAGATTAGACTTTAAGAGCTGGTGTTGGTTTTAAAATCTATGTTTCCTGTTCATGTTTAATACATTTATGGTTGTAGTAAGGTATGTTTTGTACCAGCTCGGATAGTGACCACCGTACATAACTCTTAACTCGCCATAGTGGTGCACGTAAGTGTCGCGTTCCGGGATCAGCCTGTGTATACCCGGTCTCAACAGGGCGGCATAACTGCGTCGATTGTCGAGGGGTCATCATCTCTGGTCAGTAGATATTCTATTAGACCTTACTCCACTTATCATAAGGTCTAGTTACTTTTGCCTTGCCCGTATAATAAAAATATCCCTCTATTTTAATTTCCCTATTTCATGGTGCAACTTAAAAGGATAAAGGTAGATAAAACAATAATGTTCTTGGATTAAAGCAAATATAAAAAGTTATGCTATTAAAGTAAATAAATTTAGTTCTTATTCTTCAGCTTTTTCCTTATAGGCTAAAGCTCCATTAATTTAAAATTCGTAAATCAAATTAACGTACAATAGTAATAATTTGGTTAAAATATGAAAGGCCGTTACCTCTATGTTTTAATTTGCATAATTGTATCACGTATACGTATGAATTTTGTATACGTGCTCCGTATTTGAATAAATAATAAGTAATGAGATAATAACTTAGGCGATGTCAACAGCGAATAACATGTTTTCGTGTAATTTCAGGATGGCAGGTGGGAAAAAATTGCCGTGTTTATTGTAGGAGCAGCGATAAATTATTACAATATTTTTCATGATAGGTTCATGTAGGTAACGGCTGGGCTGTGCCTCTGGCTTTGTAAAGTCCTCGGTCGTATGCTGCTTACTAAGAGGCGGACTGCTCGCTCGTTTGCCAACTAAGGTAATAAAAAATATATGAAGGCTGGGTGAAATCTTAAGATGGCAAGAATAACGTGGACTCCACATGGAACTAACATATCTATCCTCCCTCCGAGGCCATTCTTGTGCGCTCAGTCTTCACACCGAATGCACGCCCATGCACGGGGGAACATTATGCCGCGGCTCCTGGCACATAGTGTAATGTGTATACCTCTTGGTTGCCAAATACACATTGAACCTCTCCCTTCCAACCATCCGAACAAAGCTCCTTCTCCTTCCTCTTCCCTTCCTTCCCTCGAGGAAAAAAAAAACAAGTCTATCCTGAAACAACTGCATTTCGAACAGATAAAGGGTTTCTGTGACCTCATTACACAGACCCTTAAATTTCTTTGGATATATCGCCCGTCGCAAACCAGACAACCTGGAAAAGCTGCTCATGGTTGGAAAGTTGAGATGGTAGAGACCACGAGGACGTTACCCCAAAAGATGGATAGACCAGGTTTCCAGTGCGTTGAATGTCTTCATTAATATAGCATTCCATTAGGCAGAAGAACGAAGCTGATGGAGAGATATCAGTGTGAAGATAGAGTCACGAGCCTCAATAAAGAGGGTCCGACTGCAGAGAAAGGGTGAAATGTATGGTTTGAAAACTTCGATAGGAGACAACCATATTTATCAGTTTTTGAATTTTAAACAAAATATCGGTGCGCGTTTACTTGAACGCTGGCTGTCTAACGCAATAGGCGTCAGCCATATCTAAACCAATATCAATCTGAAGAGTTTGTTTGAACGCACTAATTGCAGGAACTACTAAACTGACTTGGATTTTTTTTCACTAATAATAATTAATATTACTGTTGAGGGCTATACCTTCACCTTGTCCCGAGAAACGATTTCTCTCGAAAAACTTTTTCACGCGGGCGAAACTGCGAGAATAATTTAGTGTATATTAATATAATATACATGTTTATGGCTGATTTGGCATTCGTACGTAACGTTAGGTGGTTACTGAAATCAAACGCTGTGGGTTGACTCGCATCAGAGCTTTCTCTAAAGCGTCACTGTGTCTTTCTTTCTTATTTCTAGTTCAACGTGTTGATGATGAAGAATTTGTAAATAAAAAGGTATTAATATTTCTATTAAAAAGCCATTAGAAATTTAAAACTCGAACTATCATAAAAGAAAAAGTATATCGCGCGAGAAATTGGTAAAAAATAACTTGACACTAAACAGTATATTTGATGCAGAATTTATTTTTTAACTGCGTTTCATATCACGTCTGTTCCCTAATGTATTCTAAGAATTTATTAAAAAAATGACGCCAAGCCCCGGATCCTTCGAATCAGTACCACAGTAAGCCACTGGATTTGGGATTTGAAAATAAATAGCTACCTAGCTTGAGCTAGAAGAATGTACTGTAATACGTCACGAGGGGACGTTGTGCCGATTGGCTGCTTGCCGATAAAGCAATAGAGATGGGCGGGTAAGTATCGATATCGATAATAAATAAGACTAAAATGCTCGTACAACTTTACTACAAAATTTAATGTTCATAGTAATTGAAACAATCTAGAGATTTCAAGATATTGGTTTTGATACTGACTAAAACATTTTAGCGATGAGTTTATGGCTAGTCAAAATAAATTCTGTATTTGTTATATTTTATGTAACTAGACGAATATTTAATAATCGTGCCGCGGTAAGAGTAATATAAAAATAATTGAAATTGGCTAGCTGACACAATATTGTTTTTATCTTAAACAAACAAATGCCGAAATCTCAGACATTGCCGTGGCATCTACCAAGCTTGTTTCTTGTATAGGAGAGATGAATTTCCAACTTATTACCTAGTATTTACTGTTGGTAGGTCTCTCACATGCGAGAGTACGCGTGGGTAAGTACCACTGCAATGTCTATTTCTGCTGCCAAGCTGCAATGTGTAATCACTGCTATATTCCGGTTTGAATAACACTGTAGCCAGTATAACTACTAAGATTTAACATCTCATGACTCGATGATGGTTGACGAATTCATTAGAATACCAAACAATACTACTGTTTATGGACGGTCGTATCGCTTACTTACATCAGGCGAACGGCAAGATCGTCTCGTCTTTTAAAGCAATAAAAAATAATAATTCACTGAAAGTTTTGTTTTATATTATAAAATGTACCGCATTTAAAATAAAGTACAAAATCAATAGGCATCGACTATCGACATTGCCCATCACTATACCCTCGACAGACGGCTAATTTTATTGGCTGGATTTAGAATTCCACGATAATATAGAGATAGGAAGAGACTGCTTGCTTATTTTTTACTCGGGATCTTTTTGATCCGCTATGGACCGAGTTCTATTGCGTTTTTTAACGATTGTATTGAGTGATTGATTTTTGGGTTTTGAGGCTTATGGTAAGGGTGGCTGGCAATAATATTTGTTTGGAATAAGGTTGCTTTCTGAACTATTTAAGTAATAAAGAAATGTCTTGGTGAAGTGGTTAACTTGCATTCTAGAATAAACTTCCTCTCACGGTATTTCCTCGAGCTGATGAGTTGTCCTTCTTTAAATTAAGTTTAATAAAGTTCAAAAGTACCCGGAACCGGCGGGAATGCATGAAAAGATTAATGAAGGTGGAGGAAGTGCGAGAAGTATGCCAGGATCGTGCAAAGTGGCAATCTATAGTCTCTGCCTACCCTTATGGGATAAAGGCGTGATACTGTGTATATATATATTTAAAAGAGTATTTCAAGGAAGGCAGCAGCTTGGCTTTGCCCATGGTATTGTCGACGTCAATGGGCAACGGTAACCACTTATCATCAGGTAGGCCGTTGGCTCGTCTATTTTTGCCAGTAATAAAAAAAGAAGTTATATTAGGTGAGCTGAAAGATTTGCTCAGGTCTTGAGTCAGACCTTTGGTTGGGTAAAATGATTTTGGATTCTTTTCAGTATCAGCCTAAATTTTGTAATTTTATGCTCGGTATATAGAAAAAGAGTCGCGCACTTCGATGCTACTTCTGCTTTAAAGTATGGCATGATTTGTAAATATATTTTATTATTCACATTAAGCAACAAATGAGGATTTAAAGTCGTTTTCAATAAACGATCTTAATCTCAATCTCCAATCCGATTCCGAGAATGAACCTATAAAAATAATTCATTTACAAGCGTGTCAAAATATACTTTGTTTTTATTGGTCCATTTTTGAGATTGATAGACAAAAGGTTGATAGAAGTAATTAGGATCGTTTATTGAAAATGAGGGTAGGTCAGTGAAAAAAAAAAACTTTTAACTATTACTATTGCGGAATACGGTCGCCCCATGACCACAAAGACTATAAAGTCTATGAAACGTCAGCAGAAAATTATAATATAAAAAACCACGTTACAATCCGTAAAAATAACTATATTTCAATATCTAGCATGCGCAAAAGAATAAGAAATCCTTATGAGGAATTAATTTCAAAGGATGTGGAAATCTATATACTTGTGAATTCTCTATAAGAATTTCGAAGGTATATGAGGTCTGATAACCCGTCCCAGCGTAGTGAGCGAAGGCCTAATCCCTCTCAGTATAGAGGAGGCCCGTGCCTAGCAGTGGGTCAGTATTTATCATACCAGTCTTTCCTTCACGCATAACTCGCCCAAAGTTAATATGTATTTAGACTGCCATAAAAACGATACCTCTATCCATCTCTGTCTTACCAACCATCTTTTTTACTGAAAAAGCATTTTGCTTGCCTAAAAAATAATACATATGTATTTATGTACCAATGTAAAGTGTTTTGTCAAACTATAAATTCTGTAGGTTGGCTTGACGTAAAATATTCATCCTTGCTCGGAGGGCACTTGCGGTTTTTATGGTCTCAGGGACCTTTGGGCTTTAGATTAGGTGCGTAGAGGGCAAAGTCCTTTGAACTATCGTGCGATTGTAAATATGCCTTTTTTACGTGAAATAACGCGTTATCAATAAGGTCTCTCATTTGTGAAAGTCCGCCTGAGTAGGTGCCACCGCAATGTCTACTTCTACCGGTAAGCAGCAGTGTGCATACTATAGTCACTGTTGTGTTCCGGTTTGAAGGACATTGTAGCCAGAGTAACTACTGGACATATAAGACTTAACATCTCCTGTCTCCGAATGGCACAGAGGATAATTAAACCATTCTTTGTAATCCAAGGTTAGATGGTGCTTTTACTGTTTATGGGCGGTCGTATCGCTTCCCATCACGCAAATGGTAAGCTCATTTTGTCATTCAAAGCAATAAAAAAATATCACGACCGCCACTTGGGGATCGGCTATGTTGATTTCACCGGTCTTACAGCCCAATGTCGACGCTTGGGAGTATAGCATCCGAGCGAGCGTTGAACCGAGTACTTAACAATTACCTTACATCGTTATACCAACAAAAACTCATTCTACTGAGTCTTCCTTCATCCTCCAATAGAGATTAATTAATAAAAAATATATATGTAAAAAAAGATGATTTGATGATTGATTAAGCCTTTCAAAATATATCTGAATACCTAAAACATAAAGGCGAAGCAGCGACTTCCATCCTGCGAAGCTAGAATCCTCACACTAAAGAATAAAGTAGGCACTTAAGACTTAAAATTGAGCTACCAAAATACTCTACCCTCATTTTTGGTTTTAAACCTTAACATTCTGATAATCAATAAAATATTTTATTTATTTATTTAGGAAGAAACAGTCATACAACGAAATCATAATAAAATTGATGAGAAATATAACCTTTATGTATGACATAAAAAATATTTAAAGATTTGTCGAAGGTAGTCAAAATAATATAAGTACCTACCTACACATATCTGACATTGTATACATACTGGCGGTTAAAAGGCTAATTTGGCTTAAGCGACATTTTTTGTGACACTAAGTTTCATACATATTTTAAATTAACAACATTTTTCTTCATATTTTTTTAACCTACTTAAAATCTTTCGATAAAAAATGTCGCTTAAGTCATTAAGCCTTTCCACCGTTGATATGTATAAGAAGGATTAAATGTCAAAACAACCCAAATTAACACAAAGAAACACTTATAAATAACAGTGTTTAACAGAGTATGGTAGTTCTCTTTTATTGGTATTTTATTTTATTAAGATTGGAAGGGAGCCAACAATGTGCTTTCCTTCGGAAAATATACCTTAATTGTCTCGAGCGAGTGTCTTTGTAATGTTATTTAATTTATTGCTAAAGAATTTTCTCATTAAGGACATGGCTTGATGATTTCATATTTGCTTTGTGTAGTCGTTATTTAGAAAAATAATACAACTGTAAGTATAATACGCCTATAGCATAAGCAGAGGTGGAGATAGTGTACTAAATTTTATAGAGAGATATGAATTTTAAGTTACTAGTCCTATACTTATTCGTCCCGGTTTTTTTTTTATAGATAGACTTGTATCGCTCTTTTAAGTTGAAGTCGGCTTGATATCGACGCTTGAGAAGCAATTATATCTAAGCGACAAATATACCGAAAATCAGTTGTAGGTATAAATATTTGGAATAATTTTCTGCCTCTTGATCTGGGTTTTGTAAAAAAAATATTAATACCGTTAGACTATATTTTTATAAAGTAAATTTACTGTTAATAATAAATATTATATTAATATCAGCCCTGTATTATATACTGTCCTACTGCTGGGCGTGAGCCTGCTCTACTACTGAGAGGGATATTAGACCTTAGTCCACCATGCTAGCCTAATGCGTTTTGGTAGACTTTACACACCCTCGAAATTCCTATAGAGAATTTCTCAGGTATGCAGGTTTCCTCACAATGTTTTCCTTCACCGTTAAAGTAAGCGATAATTTACAAACAATTCCCACATAACTTTATTAAAGTCAGGGGTGTGTGCCCTTGTGTTTTAAATCTGCGGATAGTCGTCTCAGCAGTCTATTCCACACCCAATTAGCCTATCTTATTTACTAATAATTTATATGATTTTTTTTTATAAAAATCAGAATAAATCGCTCAAAAAATGTTGTTGTCGCTTAGATATAAAAGACGTTCTAATGTCGATGGAATGTTGGGAAACTGGATTCTTTTCTGTTTTACCTTTTATAATTATCCTTTTATTTCTCCCTACCTGCAGCCCCAACTGGCTACATTAGTTTGTACCTTGTATTCATTATAAATTTTATCCCTAATTTAAAATGTCCATAGTTATATGTCATTTTAATTGTTATTTAGAAATAATATTATAATTATTCTTATGAATTGTTATGACGTATCATAAGGCAACTTTGTTCGCTTACGTTATAAGTATTTTATTTTAATTTTATTTATAACTAGCTGACCCGACAGACGTTGTCCTGTCTTAAATATGTATGCACCTCCGCATCCTGTCGATCGCTGACAGTTATTTCAAACCACTGACGGTTATATAAAACTAATATTGTCTTTAAGTTTTCTTAAATTTTAAATTATCCGCGCAATTTTCTTCGGTCCAGCCATTCACGCGTGATGGCGTGACCAAGGGAAATAGGGATTCATTTTTATATATGTATATAGATTTTCAAAATTTACACAGCCCTTTATCATTTGTCCTATCTACAAAATATAGTTATATTCTATGCCGGCAGTAGGCCCTGGGTTGAAGCCAAAAACCGTGTTAATCTCGCTATGTCTGTAAGTTGGTTGTCAAAATTTAATATCTGTATAAATTGTGAAACCGTTGTAAGTAGCTATTGTAGTGGGGTAACTATTTCCTTAAAAGCGACGATAGCCTAGTTAGTTGTGGAACGGACTGCCGAGACGAATGTCCGCCGGTTTGAAACCCAAAGGCACACATCTCTGACTTTTCTAAATATTATGTGTTTATTTTTTGTGAATTATCGCTTGCTTTAACGGTGAAGTAAAACATCGTGAGGAAACTTGCATACCTAAGAAGTTCTTTGTAAGAATTTCGAAGTTGTGTGAAGTCTGCCAATCCTCACTAGGCCAGCGTGGTGGACTAAGGCCTAATCCCTTTCAGTAGTAGAGGAGGCCCGCGGCCAACAGTGGGATAGTATATACAGGATTGATGTTATAATTTATTTTAACTATTACCTAACAATTTGGCGGTTTATTGAAATCATTAAGATATTATGTTTACTAGTAAGTTCAACAATAAGTTACGCAAGAACTTGGAGCCCCCTAGAATGTATTGAAAACATGATACGTAAGTCGATGACGTTTAATTTGATGTTTGTGAACGATAGAAAAATTCCACTAATTTGGCTTTATACCATAGCATATACTAAGATTTCGCGTAGTATAGTACTTATTGAATAAACAACTATAGAATACACCCAATGGTCGCATATAGTATAGACCACACGTAGTACTGAGTCGTGCATATCAGAAACTATGAGCTTTTTGTCCCAGAAGACCTATAGATATTGTTTTGCTCTATTGTAGTAATATTATAAATGCGAAATTTGTGAGGATGGATGTATGTATGTTTGTTCCTCTTTCACGAAAAAACTACTGAACAGATTTGAATTAAACTTTACAGTAATATTGGTTATACATCAAAACAACATAGGCTACAAAATTTAATGTATTGTGCAATTTGGTTATAATATAACGTTACATATCAAGTAAGTCGAAAAAAATGTATCCCGGAAAACTCTCATATGTAAGAGTTCACATGGGTGGGAACCACCGCAATGGCTATTTCTGCCGCTAAGCAGTAATACGCAGTCACTGTTGTGTTCCGGTTTGAAGGACATTGTAGCCAGTGTAACTACTGGACATAACAAGACTTAACATCCCATGTCTCAGAATGGCAAGCGCAGTGGAATACCAAACAATACTTTGTAATTTAAGGTGTTAGTGTTTCTACTATTTATGGGCGGTCGTATCGCTTACCATCAGGCGATCGGCAAGCTCATCTCGTCATTCAAAGCAAAAAAAATCAAGCAGCAGAGAAGGCAAGATTAGAGAGCAATTTTCCTCTTCAGAAACAAAGCATTAACGTCATCACTTAATTAGTACCAAAAATATCTCCATTCACAGTTTGTTACTTTATATTTCAAGTTTCAGCCACAGTAACAAATCTGTATCTCAAGTACTATTCGTAGGTCAGACCATCAATATATGGTCGGAGTCTACTGTCCGGTCACCAGATTGATGGCACGGTACCATCCCAAGTTCCCTTCGAAAAATATTAGGCAATTTATTAATACAGTGGTGTGAGGTGAGGGAGGGAGCGGGTTGTGTTTTTTTAATGCTAATAATATGTTTACAAGTAAGGCGATGCAATAATATGTGAGAAAAGTGAATATAATATGTAAAAGAAATATTTACACATCAAATTTTTTTCATTGGCAAACTGACAGCCAGGATAATTTGATGCTAAAAAGATTTTTATGGCGTTCATACATACGCATCACGCTTTTAACCCCGAAGGGTTAAGCAGAGGTGACACAAGGATAACCTCTTTCGCCGTGTATGCCATCCCATTAGATAGGGAGTGAATTTATCGGACACAATTTCTATACTCCAGCTAATACTAAACAGGAACACCTAATATCATTTCACCTGATCCGGAAAGCAAACGCGAGATTTGAGAGCGGTGTCGTATCGCATACGCAATGTAAATACCCTACCGAAGCGGTCAGTCGCTGACATTTTAGAAAAAGAAAGAGATAAGTAATTTCTTAAACATGCGACTAGTACCAATTCCTAATATCTTATAGCGAAAACAGACTAAGACATTCAGCATATTATATTCGGCTTCCAAACTTTAAGTAACAATAACCATAAAATACTTCAATAAAATTGTAAAAACATAAGAGAAAAATTTTATACCTATTCTTAACTCTCTAAATATCTGTTAGTGAAATACCACTTAACTACAAAAGTATTTCATCCACTTGAAACTTAGCTATACTATAACACTCGTAAACCCGCCTCCTCCCTTAAATTACGCCAAATACCTCCACGAAAAGGGTTCTCAAGTAATCTAGCAAGTTCGAACGGTGTATTTTATTCGATAGGCCGTCAATACTCTGGATTATAGCTTATGTTTTACAAATATTGGCTTATAGTACCTGATTAATGCGGGTTAACTGAAAGTTTTACGGCAATGGTTGAGGGTTGGAATTTCATCATTTCAAAGGTGTTCGATGTGTGAACTAAAAAAGGTCGACTATTAGAAAGGTTAAGTTTGTGTCATTTTTTTATTGCTTTGAATGACGATTCGAGCTTGCCGTTCGCCTGATATGTGTGAAGTAAAGAAGGTCGACTATTTGAAAGGTTAATTTTTTTATTGCTTTGAATGATGAGAGGAAATTTCCGTTCGCCTGATGGTAAGCGATACGACCGCCCATAAGTAAAAACACCATCCAACACTTTGAATTACAAAGTATTGTTTGGTATTCCACTGCGCTTGCCATCCTGAGACATGAGATGTCTTATTATGTCCAGTGGTTACACTGGCTTTAATGTCCTTCAAACTGGAACACAATGATTACACTGCTGCTTGGCGGCAGATATAGAAATTGCGGTGGTACCAACCCAGGTGAACACTCACATATGAGAGACATGCCACTAGTGTTTAACAGTATAAGATTATGTTCATGTTGTCAGTGATTGAAGCGAAGATCTTTTATGAATTAACTGTATTAGGTCTTAATTTTATATATAGGGTTCTTACAATCAGTATATGAATTTATATATTTGTCTTTTGTTGATTGCAGTAGAAAATAGCGGTGCTTCAAAATATAATATACTAGCTTTTGCTCGCGGTTTCGCCCGCGTGAAGGAGTTTTCCGGGATAAAAGTCTTGCTACATATTTTTCCGGTACTGATAGGTTCAAACTAATTTTATCCCCATGGGGGTTGAATTTATCAAAATCCTATTTAAGCGAACGTCTTCATCATAGTAGCTCCAATCTTTAATTTCAGTTCAATCAGACGAAAATCTAAGAAGATTTATACAAACTTTCATCCCCTATTTTATCTCCTTGGGGGTGGAATTTATCAAAATCCTTTCTTAGCGGATGCCTACGTCATAATATCTATCTGCATGCCAAATTTCAGCCCGATCCGTCCAGTGGTTTGGGCTGTGCGTTGATAGATCACCATGTCAGTCAGTCACCTTTGAGTTATATATATTTAGATTTTTAGAATATAATATAATGTATCATCAAAAGGTGGTAGGTTAGCTAGGTTAGGGCTTTTATTGTCCTCACCGGTGAGGATCGCGACGCGTTTCTCCCTTATTGCTTATTTAAAAATACATATATACATCATTTTATTTATTCTTCCCTTCCAGCCCGAGCTGGCTTCTTTGTTTACTAAGTATATTTTTCATTTACTTTTATTTTCAATATAAATTGTTTTTGTTTATATAAGCTAATTTAATTAAGTGATAATTAAATATTCTCATGTACCTTAACTTGTCATAAGTGCAACTATGTTCGCCTACGTGATGAATAAAGCATTTTTATTTTTTTATTTTATTTTTAAAGATTCAATATTCCAATAATTTCGTTGCAACACAAACATGATTCTAAGCAATGCAGAGTATAAGGTGGGCGATTCAAAGATTTGTAAAGCCACTTACTAGCCCGCGTGGCCAATTAGGCGCCGATAGGGTTGCAGAGTTAAGGAGCCGTGAATTTGTATAGGTTCGCATTGAGAGGAACGTTCTTATTTCCTGTTATAAATTGGTATTTTTCCATCAATTGTTATGTTTAATGTGTGTACTTTACGGTTTTGACATTGAATTAATAAAACCACATACTTATTTGAAAATAATGTTATACAATACGTTGCTCGGAATGTATACATTGTACAGAGTGATTTAACATTGTGTTACTAAATGAAACCACATACTTTATTCTTGAAAATAATGTTTTATAATAATTTACTCGAACTGTAGATGTAACATAAAAAATGTTTATGTTTCAAACAAGATAAAAATAAGTATACAATAATTTTACACGCTCTAACACCACTACTGCTACTCTAAGAGAATTCGTCACAGCAACATCACAGTTTCAGTCAGAAATACAGTTATGCACACGGAATAATACCTTTAAAATAAAAAACAATTTATTTTTTTTTGTAAATATACGTTATGCCTGAATGATTTTTGGCACAATGTTAGCAGAGGTAAAGAGCAATATAATATCCAAATGACCCTATAAAATATTAAGGATCAACGCAACACAGTATTTCAATTATGTTTTAGAACATACGACGTAGTTTATTCCTTGGTTTGACCAGGCACCTTCCTGAAACCAACCAATCGAATCTCGGACAAATCCTCTTAAAACTATCCAAAATATTATTCAACCTAGGAATCGAACTCAAAACATCCCTGTCGTCACTGCAGGTCACGTGTACATATAAAATACACAGCTATTACAAATACATATAAAACAGTCTCAAAATATAAGAGTTTAAATAAATCTATTTTGATTTTTCAAAATCTACTGCACGGATTTTAAGCAGTTTTAATTTTTAGTTTAGACAATGCTCCCTTACATTTAAAACTTGGGGAAGCTATACAGATCAACCCTACCGGCATAAGCATGTGCTGTGATTGGAAACCTTTGCTTTTGCGCCGTGAATATTATATGATTGAATGTTTACTCGACAAATATTTGGTTATTTTTGATATAAGGAAAAATTCGTGTTATAATATGAAGGTTTGGATCTTGAGATGTTACTAATAATTATTCTCTATACAAGACTATGAATATCGTGTTTTATTAAAATGAAGGTTATGATGTTACTATTATTACTGATTTTTGCATAAATATCTTATGATAATTATGATTTCTTCTCCTTAAAGTTCATTGTGTCTAGAAAATAGAATTTATATTATTATTTTATGCTTAACTATATTGAAAATTAGGGCGTTAAGTGAAAATATACATGTAATTCTCAGTACAATGTGGAAAACTGGGCGCGTTGTAACAATATCTCTTTTAGGCGCACATTATATTGCTTCTCACTCGATTTGAAACGTTACTAATAATTTATTTCTTTTTAATCGTTTTTGTTTCTTCTTTTTGCTTGATTTTAGTTGTCATATATTTCTCATAAACGAAACAGCTATCAATCAAAGAATTCATAAGACGCAGGGTGTGAAAAGATTTTGCTGCGACCACCTTACACAAGGTGTCAGAACATGTCGTAGTAGCCCACGTAAGTGTGTCTTTCCCAGATCAACCTGTGATCCGGTTCCAACAGGCCGGCATAATTGTGTCGACTGTCGAGGGATAATCATCTCTCGTCACCCCACTCTTCTTACCATAAGCGGGGTCATTTTAGCGTGTCCGTAAAAAAAGATATTTGTAGCCAAATTTTCCTGTACTTCTATCCAAAATTCTAAACATTAATTCGGTTTAAATACGTATTGCTTTCCATTATTGTAAACATTGTTGGGCCAACTTTTAACAGTTGCCTTAATTACAGTGAGAAATGAAGCACAACAATTACGAATCAAAGAACGAATGAAATTCACTGGCATGTGTTAATTACTTTGCTATTGAAACCCGTGTTGAATTCGGAGTGAGTGAAGTTATAGTGTTTAAATCATTTATTGGACTTCTACTGTTAAGTTAAGGTCAGGAAATAAACATACGGTTACAATAGGGTACGGGACTAATTTTTGTTCTTTACTATTATCAAATATTTACGTTATATAAATTATAACACAGAAGGAATTATTAAAATCCGGTAAAAAATCAACAAGTTATAAGGTCTTTGAATTTCGGTGGAAGGGGTATTTAGCAAGAAACGGGAAAGAGACGGAATACCCACATTTGACGTCATCGGGAATTACGACGCGTACAAAAGAAAGAGATGAAGCGATATCCCCACAACGCGCCCACTTCTGCACGTTACAATATTTGAAATATGAATTACTAGCTCATTTTTTTAACCAATTTTTATGCAGTTTTTGCAAGATTACTTATTTTTCCTATTATTAACTATTACCTATAGAACAATGTACAAAATCAAGCATAGGCCGTTTCCCTATTAAAAATATTGTGAGAGTATTTGTCACACTCTTTTGCTATGTCACTGAGTATTTGACAGACCTAGGTAGTTGATCGTGGACAGTCGCAACGATCGGTTGGATGGTGAATCGGCGAAAGCATTTCTGTAGCCAGTGATAGTTATTTTTATTCTTTAATCAACTCGCTTCAGTTTTTAACAATATATTATCATGTATTTATGTTGTATCGATTTTAGTACTCGATTCTTCCACCTTCAGCAATCTTTACTAATATTCTCGTTCAAGGTAATTTTAACCTGGCCTTTAGTAAGAATGTCAGATATCTTATATTTGAAGGGTCTGAACGATTGACTCTTATCCGTTCCATGATGTGATAGGGGGCGAGCCTATCGCCATATCCGGCACAAATTCCGGGCTGATATTGAGCAGAAAAATCCAAATATCACTTTGCCCGACCCGGGATTCGAACCCAAGACCTCAGAGCGCTACCGAGCCGCGCATCCAGTACAACTACGCCACCGATGCAGTCGCCATGATAATAATACGATTTATTTAAAAACGTACAGAGATAATATTGCCAATCAATAAAAGAATATTCAGAACTGGATCAGTATTTAAAAAAATTGCTTCTAGCAAATAAAAACAAAAAGCTTTCCAGCTTTATTTCATTCCGCGAAATTACAAGCTGCATATATTTCATGCTTATCTAGTTACAATACCTAGAAAAAAATATTATTTTGTAAATATTTTTTCATATACAAGCAGTGATTTGAAAATTGGTTATTTTATTTCTTATAGCTATGAAATGTTTTTAACAAAATATTTCATGCATTCATACTATTTTGTTTCATAAGTTTAATATTGTACATTATTACGTAAACAAAAACAGAACAGAAAATAACATTATAAAAAAAAATCTGTGGCACCATCAAAATTAATTGATAAATTAGATATACTTATATTTGGAATATTGCGGAATGGAGCATAAAATTATCACGCTATCTCTTTCTTACACCGGTTGATACGGCCGATGACGTCATTACACTCATCAATTGATGATCTATAGATTCCACTCAAGACTTAGTTATTTTCTATCGCTAAAAATAGTAGGCGTAAGCTTTAAAATTGTTCGCCCGTAAATAGAAGGTGTATTTGTTGGAATATCACTTGCTTGCTAATTGGTCGCGTGTCGACTCTCCAGTTTGCAAAGGATTGATTTAATTGTAGTGAGGTTAGAATGTGTGGGGTATGCATAGGTATGAGGTATTCATTTACATTGATAATTTAGGTACGAGTGAGTTATGTTTTATGTAAATATGAGGGAGGTGTTAATTTAAATTATATTATTTATTTATTTTATATTTATTTTATTTTATTGCACACATAACAGGTTATAATCGGGTACGCATTGTATACAAATTAGCTTAAATTTTTTAACATAATTATAACCCAAAACTTGTGTTCCGGAATGAATATTAAGTATTAACGATATAACAAAAGTGAGATTATCTAAACGTAACTATTAATGTTAACTACACTGGGTTATACCAATGTTAAGTTTCAAAAGCTATACTGAATTATATATATTTTAATTATTATATTATTATTTTGTTATTATATATATTTATATCTGCACCTGATGGTAAGTGGAGTGGGAGTCCAAGAAGGAGTCGGGACGCGACACACTTACGTGAGCCACTATGGCGGGTTTTAACACCTTGTGTATGGTGGTCGCTATCTGGGCGGATATAAAATATATCCCACGACAAACAAAAACTAAAAATTAACAACTTAAAATCTTGAATTAAAAACTAATATTTGGAAACAAGAACTGAGTTATAAATTATATTATTTGTTCTATATTTATTTAAATTTTGCAACAAATAAATTATGGTAAGTAAATATCTCTCATATTTACTATGTCAACTCATACCTATGTATATTTTACACATTTATCGTGTAAGTATGTAAACCTATAACCAAGACTAAAGATACGGAACCTTTGAAACATATATTAAAATATTCATGAAATGGTTTCACGGAAAAATATTGAGAAAATGGATTAAATTGCAACATATTACTACACATTGTAAGTTAAAATAAAAGAATTAAATCATAATTGTTTTTTCCCTACACCAAACTAAAAACATTGGTGATAGACCTTATGAGGAGCCGTGCTTTTTTCGGTACCATATACAAAATTAGCCAAAACCCCGAGCATAAGCACTCGAATGACAAAATCCTTAATCCTCTTCCTGAGGGCCATCCACGCTATTGTGTTAGGAATCATAGCCAAAAAGTCACGTATTGAACGTGTCATGGGGCTGCGAGGACCCTCCGCCGACTCCTTAGGACCCCAATAAAAGGTGGATTTGGTGGGTGGTACAATGTTGCGAGGATAATTTTTATAAAAGATCTTAAGACAGTGGTATCACTATTGACTATTTAAAGAAATTTGGACTTAATTTTCAGTTTGACAAGTCTCACCTAATTGCCATATAAATATAATAGCAGGACACTAGGTCTACGACAATACATTTTATTTTATAAAAGAGTTTAAGTAAGATAGTGGTATTAGAATTGACTATTTAAATAAATTTGGGCTTAATTTTCAGTCTGATAAGTCTCAGCTAATTGCCATATAAATATAATAGCAGGACACTAGAGGTCTACGACAATTCATTTTATTTCTATAAAAGAGCTTAAGTAAGAAAGTGGTATTAGCATTGACTATTTAAAGAAATTTGGGCTTAATTTTCAGTCTGCTAAGTCTTACCTAATTGCCATATAAATATAATACCAGAACACTAGAGGTCTACGACAATTCATTTTATTTCTATAAAAGAGCTTAAGTAAGAAAGTGGTATTAGCATTGACTATTTAAAGAAATTTGGGCTTTATTTTCAGTCTGATAAGTCTCAGCTAATTGCCATATAAATATAATAGCAGGACACTAGATCTACGACAATACATTTTATTTCTACAAAACAGCTTAAGTAAGAAAGTGGTATTTAGCATTGACTATTTAAAGAAATTTGGGCTTAATTTTCAGTCTGATAAGTCTCACCTAATTGCCATATGAATATAATGGCAGGAAACTAGGTCTACCAACTATCACGTTATAAGTTCGATTTTCTGGTCAAAAAATGTATATTCTGGTTTCGAATAATAGCCTGGTGTTAATTATGTGTATTTTTTGGTATTAAACTTTTTGCTGTTTGCCGGGAGATTGGGGCCTGGGAAAGGTGGCAATCTCACTTGTCAGTCAGTCTGCGCCGTATTAATACGAAATTAATTCTTGCAATTTCTATTGCACTGTTAGAAATAACTTTTTTTTATAAACGGCAAAGTGACTTCACATCACCTGATGGTATGTGGAGTGAGGTCCAATAGAATTTCGACTAACGAGAGATGATTACCCCTCGGCACTCGACACAATTATGCTGGCCAGTTGGAATCGGATATACATAGGTAATCCCGGAATGCGACACAATTACGTGAGTCACTATGGCGGGTTTTAACTCCTATGCACGGTGGTCGCTATCCGGACGGATATAAAATATATCCTACCACCAGCAAATAAAGACAATATCCATTTCATTAGTTAATTACAGCTATACGCTTTCGTCTCATAACTTGCCCAGTTTCCCCTAAAGTCATGCCGTATTGTATTTGGATTTTGTTTGCTATTAAAGAGGTTTGCTTTGATGAATCTGATGGTCATTAGAGGTATAAAAGGGTTTGAATCTCTTGTCTTACGCTAATCTGAATTTCGGGAATGTTCTATTGATGAGTCACACGCAATTAAACAAACAACCGCACTGTTCCGTAGCTAGTTAATTACTAAAATGCAATAACAGTGACTTTGATCATACATTCCATCTATACAGTATGTATTTTTAGTTGAACGACATATTTAATTAAACACAGCAGTTCATTCTTGCATGTAATAAATAAAACTTAACATAAAAATATAATAAATGAATGGATGAATGAATGCCTCCTAGCCGAATTTCGGTCATGGCGGCCAATCTCACCGGAGATCAGCAGCAGAAGATATTATAGTGTACAAGTGTGTGCGCAATACACAAGCACTCTCTGTTCCTTCACTCTCATAGTCTGGTGAGACGGTAATTCGACTCAATTCTATCATTTTATGTATTTCTATATATTTTATTTATCTATATATACGTATTACAAAACAAAAGCTGTCTGTCTGTATGTCATCGGTTTTCTCAAAATCTACTGATCGGATTTTTGTACGGTTTCCACTAAAAGATAGAGCAATTCTTAAGAAAGGTTTGGGCTAATAGTACATTACGGATTAATGTAAATTGACTGAAATATAACGATTAATGTTGAAGAGATCTTGTGGTTGTAAAAAATCTCGTGGGTCGGGATTTACGCGAGAAAAAATTTGTTATATATATATATATATATATATATATATATATATATATATATATATATATATATATATATATATATATATATATATATATATATATAACAAATTTTTTGTGTGTATATATATATAACATATATATATATATAACAAATTTTTTCTAATTCAAAAGTGTTTTTGAATTAGAAAATACTCCTTTTGTTTATTCAAGTCACAATTTTTTGATACATAGCTTTTGCCTGTTAAAAAAAAATAACGCTTGGTTGATAAAATAGAAAATTTACCATTCATTCTTTCAGGACAACGGCCCATAATTATCTTTATACTCCAAAGACCACCCAAATTACTTTCATTATCTATTTTAATTATTGTTTAATATCTCCCATTCTGCATTCATATTGTATTTAATTAACAAACATTTTATCTAAACTAATAAAAATAATTTGGTCAATTTATATGAAATTGTTAATCATATTTTTTATTGCTTCATATAAAGTTTTATTATAACTTTTTACTGGCTTGTAAAGCTGTATCTTATGAACGAGCTCTGTTGACAGAAGGTTAAAGTAATTTCATTAAATACGCCTTTATGTTTTACAATCAAGTTTAATAAATTGTAGGATATATAAATATAAATAAATTCATATTTTTTTATTGCTGTTTCGCACCACTATGTTCTTGTTTCTCATTATTTTCTTATGAAATAAATGTTCTGTATGAATGACTGCCTCAGTGGCGTAGTTATGCTTGCAGGGTACGACAGCGTTATGAGGTCCTGGGTTTGAATCCCGGCTCGGGCAAAGTGATATTTGGATTTTTCTGCTCAGTAAGTATCAGCTCAGAGTATGATTTTTTATCATTTTGCAGTTTAGTGAGAGTATGGCGTGTGCATGTGTATTTCTGTCTGAAAGTATAATGTTGCTTCTTTAAAATTATCTCCGAGTAGTGGCATTAGGCCGTGTAAAATTAAAAATACTTTGTTATTTGTAGTATACGAAACTTACACTTTTTTATTTTATATCTACAGGTTCTAAATTGATTATTGTAACGTGGCTTTTTCAAGATAAGTACGCGATTTAATTTAGTAATGCAACGTCAAAATGACCCTGTATATTTTCATTATCCAACATAAACCCTACATTGAAAATTACCAAACAACACTTTGTAATTCTAGGTATTGGATGGTCTTTCTACTGTTAATGGGCAGTCGTATCACTTACCATCAGGCGAACGGCAAGCTCGTCTCGTCATTCAAAGCTATAAAAAGAACTTGACTTTCACATAGTTCCAGTTACAACAAACTAACCCATAATTACATAAAGAAAATTTAAGGCGTCGAACATTCTTATCCAGACTTTAGGAAGCAAATTACCGCATGTTGATAGGGTGTTCGGTTGTGAGACGACACATCGGTGACGTCACGTTGGTTATCAAGGCACGTGCCGATTTTATGTCCTCTATCCCTACTTTCTAATAAGAGATTGAAGATACTAGCGCACTGGATGTGACTAGCTGTAAGGTTTGATTCTGACAGAACATGTACACTTTATACCTGAAGGAAGAGACGCAACGCTATTTTATTCTTTAAGGTCGCCAGCTATTCATTATTTTTGTGGCTTACGGGTATCTATGAGCAACATTACTTAATATAAGATTACCTTCGTGTTCTTTTATACGTATAATATAAATATTACGAAAATGAAGTGATATATACTCAACTAATTCTATTATACAAAATATAATAATGTTAGCATACAACATTTTAGTGAGGGTATTTGTAACACTTTTTGCTATAAAAACACTGAGCGTTTGACAGACCGGGCTAGTTGGTTGTTGACAGTCGTGCCGGTCGGTTGGTTGGTGAGATATTTGCGAAAGTATTTCTGTAGTCAGTGATATTTCTTTTATTTTAATTAGAATCGTGACAGTTTTCTAACATCAGAAGTGGGATTAGTAATCGATGCCCATAAAATTGGACTGTGTTCACTACATACCTACGCTATGTACCAATGCTACGATGGAAAACGGTGCCGCGCATGGTGTGGAAATTCTACGGAGGCATCTTGGGTAAAGTGACTACGCGAGTTTCGAATGGCGGTTGATGCTAACTGTCCTATCGCAGAGTATGTTATCCACGCCTGGAAAGTCTGGTATTGTATGACCCATGTCCCTTATTTGAGGGTGCTGGTTTCTTATTTTTCCTTGATCTGTAACAATGTTGGAATTTACTTTTACCATGTGCTAGTAACTGGAAATGAAATCCAATCTACTTTGTAGGTAGATTTGTTTGTGATAGAAATAAAATCACTGTTTAGAAAGTTCTAAACGAATCTGATTAAGGTCAGAATAGGCCGAACGATGTTGCTGTTTTGGTTTTTATTTGCCTGCAGAAATATGTTCGCGAAACGACGCGATGACGGAGCACTGCACAGACGCGTTTCAAGGCGTGTGCAGATGCGCCTTATGAGGTGCGAAGCGCTGCAGGACGGCGCGCTCCGGGTGGTGCGTAGCGCTGCAGATCGCCGCGCTCCAGTTTTGGGCCCGAGGCCTTGCCTGGATTCTGTCCGGGAGACACATTTATTAATGTGTGCAGACTCTGGTCTGGTTTGGGCCCGAGGCCTTGCCTGGATTCTGTCCAGGAGACACATTTATTAATGTGTGCAGACTTTGGTCTGGTTTGGGCCCGAGGCCTTTCACGGACTCTGTCCGGGTGGCGCATTATTAATGTGCACGGACCTTGGTCTGATCAGGGCGTTTCTTTGTAAACGTGCACGGACTCTGTCCGGGAGACGCAAAGTAGTTATGCGTGCAGACCTTGGTCCGACAAACACGTTATTTTATCTAATGGTTGAGGGGTTGCATGTAACTCGAGTTCGCTTTTATAACACGGAGTAGATAGATGGTGAAGGTTACGTTTTACGTATTGCGGTTGACAAAGGCCATGAGTAACGTGTTGCGGTTGGCAAAGGCCATGAGTAACGTATTGCGGTTGGCAGAGGCCATGAGTAACGTATTGCGGTTGGCAAAGGCCATGAGTAACGTATTGCGGTTGGCAAAGGCCATGAGTAACGTATTGCGGTTGGCAAAGGCCATGAGTAACGTATTGCGGTTGGCAAAGGCCATGAGTAACGTATTGCGGTTGGCAAAGGCCATGAGTAACGTATTGCGGTTGGCAAAGGCCATGAGTAACGTATTGCGGTTGGCAAAGGCCATGAGTAACGTATTGCGGTTGGCAAAGGCCATGAGTAACGTATTGCGGTTGGCAAAGGCCATGAGTAACGTATTGCGGTTGGCAAAGGCCATGAGTAACGTATTGCGGTTGGCAAAGGCCATGAGTAACGTATTGCGGTTGGCAAACGCCATGAGTAAAGTATTGCGTTGTCGAAGGCCACGTGTAACGCGTTGCGAGTTACTTTGTCAAGCTATTTATGATAGCCACGTTGACATCATGTATAGACGTGAATGGCTGACGTGAGCTGGTATCCTTGACGAGTTTATTTTGGACGAATAAAGTTCGATCCCGATGTTCAATATTCTTGTTTGGTTATTGCTCATGAAAGCTTGAGTGCACGCTTGCTTTCGTGAGTTTAGGCTTATGCCCGAATGAAATTTTTGAATGAAGATCCCTGCAGATTGTCAATGGAGGTGATGGCGGAAGGACGTGCGCGCAGACGCGCCTCAGGGCGTGCGCAGGCGCGCTCCAAGGCGTGTTGAGCGTTGCAGAACAGCGCCCTCCAGGCTACGCGGGTGCGATACGACGCGCACCAGCCTGCTCGAGTACGATACAACGCGCACCAGCCTGCGCGGGTGCGATACGACGCGCACCAGACTACGCAGATACGTAACGAGTTCAAATTATTTTAGTCCAGTAGATTATGAAGACCTACTCATAGTGAGGTCTCTCTAATGTTGCAAAACTAAAGTTTGTATTTGGGTGCTGCATATTTTGTAACAAAAAAATGCGTGATCGAGGACGATCATATTGTCAGGAGAGGCCGTGTTAGCATAGAACATTTTAGTGAGGGTATTTGTAACACTTTTTGCTATAAAAACACTGAGCGTTTGACAGACCGGGCTAGTTGGTTGTTGACAGTCGTGCCGGTCGGTTGGTTGGTGAGATATTTGCGAAAGTATTTCTGTAGTCAGTGATATTTCTTTTATTTTAATTAGAATCGTGACAGTTTTCTAACAATAATCTAATAGATTACTTAGGGCCTAATTCAATCTCAACCTTGAGTAGGATCTCAAGTAGACATTTAATGTACTGAACTATATAATAAACAAAATGTGTCGCGTTCTGGAATCAGCCTGTGTAATGTGTATATCTGGTTCCAACAGGCCGTAATTGTGACGACTGTCGGGTAATCATCTCTCGTCAGTCGATATTCTATTGGATGCCACTCCATTTACCATCAGGTGCAGTCACCCAGCAGTGGGGGTCACTTTGCTGTTCGCCTGGATCGGAGTTCCCCAGGCCAGTGACGCGTGTTGCATAACACCAGCAACCAGTACCGAGTGTAACGCGGAGGTGTAAAAATAAATCTCGTACCACGTAATTACCCTGAGTTTTCAATTGTCTCCCTTCTATCTGCGGGCAGGACCTCAACCGCCGCACAGCAGTGGGGGTCACTTTGCCATGATTCTATAAAAAAAGGCCTATGTTGTAATTTAAGTGTTTGTTCTCAGCTAAGTCAGCGTTATATAATAAACAAAAAATAGTTATCAAAATACGTCGTATGCTGTGATTTTTGATCATTTGAGATGTTGTTAAAATTGGTTAATAAACAACGATGAACTTAAGATGCTGACTTTAATTTGACAGCGTCTCAGCTCATATCGCAGTTCAGAGCGAAAATAAATTTATTTTATTATTTTCGGTTTTTGGAAAACTGGATTAAAAAATATTATAGGTACATTGAATATAAGAAGGTAATTTAAAAGCTTTCACAAATTGAGTTGCAGTTATTAATAAGAAAGACAGATTTATTGCTAGTACAATTTTAAATAGAGACATTATTACTTTAAACAAAAAATTACCAAATTATCTACTTTTATAATAAAGTACTCTAAGATACAGCCCTTACTTCAAATCATATGATTCCTTATTCAGAGAATCAAAGAAGTTTGGCTTCCATTCGGCGAGAAAACATCTCATCTAGTATACTTTATTCCGTTCTGCGTCAATTATAATTGAAATCGCCATATTATAACTATTATAATAGTACATTTAGCGTTTTTAATTATGTTTAACAATTAACTCAAAACTAAAATAGTATTTAGTACATACTTATAAGAAAAACTTAACTTATTAACTAAAAGACAACAATTTTAATCAAATTAGTTAACAAATAAGCAAAGAGCGAGAACATCAAAATATAGCTAGCGATGTGCAAGGATTGTGAACGTCCGTCCGATTCTAAGCAAAATGCCAGCAAAAGTGTATCGTTAATGCAGAGGTCCGCTGGCCAGGTTACGCGGCCTTTTTCTTTGTTTTTTTTTTAATGACTGACCACGTCACCTTGCTCATTGTTCTCTAAAATACAGCTCCTACTTCGAACCATATAGTTCCTAATTCAGAGAATCAAAGAAGTTCGCCTCCCATTGGGCGAGAAAACATCTCTTCCAGCATAACTTACTCCGTTCTACATCAATTATCATCGAAACCGCTGAAACTTAGTACGTATGACCCCATTTATGGATTATGCTTAATTTAATATTGGAATTTAATTTTCGACTCCAGTCCATTGTTTTGGGTAGCGGACTAAATGTAAAGGGGATTGTAATTACAATATTACCGCTAATTATTACATAAGATACTGTTTTGATAATTAACTGACAAATTGAGTTTTGTAATGTGTTTTTGAGATAGTTAAATTATTGTAGATTCGACTTAAAAATAACGTTAAAAAGGGGGAAATGATGGTACATTAGTATTTAATTACTAAAAATAACGTAGCGTTATTTGCTGCCGTTACTGAAAAAGAAATACGATGTTATTTTTTTTTTAAGAAAATGTGTTGTGCGCGCGTGTATTTCTGATTGAAAGTATAATGTTGCCGCTTTAAAAATATCTTAGAGTAGTAGTAGTTGCATTAGGGCGTGTAAAATTAAAAACACTTTATTTTATTCGAAACTTACATTTTTTTATTTTACATCTACAGTTCATAAGTTACTTATTATAAAATGTTATTATCAATATAAGTACGTGGTTTCATTTAGTAACGCAAAGTCAAAATGACCCTGTATATTTTAGGTATCCGACATAAACCCTACATTGAAAATAAATACCTTCTAAACAATATAAAGTCAGAAATAAAGCAAATTCAAAGAAACATCACCTGTAATAGCCTTGATAAACACATAATCCGATAAACCTTCAAGAACCTTCGTCGACATTGTTTCAAATTGGCAAGTTTGCTAGTTTTCCAAAGGACCAGTATCGGGAGCGACTTATTGAATAAATAAAGTTATTAGTTTCTAAAGTTAACATCGACGTTGTGCGGGACGTCTAAAACTCAATTAGGGTAAAAAGTAGTTGGAAAATTGCAAAAATGATTAAGTTTTCTGTTGGTGATTAATTTAACATAAGTAATCTTTTTTTTATTGCTTTGAATGACGAGACGAGCTTGCCCATGAAAAGTTGAAACACCATCGAACATCTTAGATTACAAAGTATTGTTTGGTATTCCACTGCGCTCGCCATCCTGAGACATGGGATGTTAATTCTTATTATGTCCAGTAGTTACACTGGCTACAATATTCTTCAAACCGGGACATAAAAGTGACTAGACGCTGCTGCTTAGCGGTAGCAATAGACATTGCGGTGATACCTACCTAGGCGGACTCTCACATAATATGAGAGGAGTACCACCACTATGAGATTTTTCTAAGTCAACTTGGTAATTTCGCAAATTTAGGGTTTGTAGATTATAATTGTTTTGCTCACATACTTTTGTTTGAGGAATTAGTCATCGCCTATGTAGCTTAAATTAAAAAATAACCATATTTTCGTTTTATGTTTGCGACATACGATCATACTCCATATCCGATCTTAGCCATGCAATATAAGCTAACAACAAACTACATATAATGTTACGTACAGACAACAGAGTTGGTCTGTCTTCTTTATTAATACTATTAAACGACAGTGAAGTTATGTTACCCGTCACAGACACAATAACATGTTCCAAACTAACTTGACACTTTTGAGCGGCACTCTAAAACTAATATCGAAGTTTATTACCTATTCTTGCGAGCGGAACGGCATGTAAAGCTTGTATTCACGCCGCGACTGAGTTACATGGAATACATACTATTGGAATCTTGGAGCGATTTTTATTTAAAATAAAAAGAACCATTTTTGTTTTCAGAAATACTTTCTCAAATACTTTATCAATTTATCTACCTATACGGCTGCCAATAAACAACTGATTTGGCAAGAACGGTAAGTATTCATAGACGTTATTTATCTAAGGACGGAGCATTGCTGCGATAACAAGTCTGTTTCTCAGTGCTGACGGCATGGCAGCCTTCGCAGCAGATTCAAGTTGTATCTCAATACAACTTGAATCTAGTTGGCTGTCAGGTATACAAAGCTGAACAAACAGCAAGCTGTCACATAAACAAAGCTGAGAAACAAAAAAACAAGGTCTTATCGCTTACCATCAGGTGAATAGCAAGCTCGTCTCATCATTCAAAGCAATAAAAAAACCTTTTTGAAAGACCTTGGGTTTTGAACTTGCGGACATTTGTGTCGGCAGTCGATTCCATATCCAACTAGGCTATCGTCACTTAATTACAAATATTACCTTTTACAACAAACTATCGTAAAATTAACAAATGAAAGTGGTGACAAGAATATTTCAAAACGCAATTCTGCGACAAAACAGTCGCAAAGTCGCGCAATCAACAGCACGCTTTAAGGATAAAGTCTGCATCCGGAACTGGGTCGGCATACTGTTGTGATTGAAATTTAATACCATAGTTCCCACCATGTTTGTACTGAACTCTTTGTGAAAATGTTAGGGTGCGTTATATCATACGGTTAGAGGAAGAAAAATGGCCTGAACTTGGAAATAAACGAAAATTTAAAGGTAGTTGGTCTAGAGTTTCATCTTGGTGGCGTATGGATTGGGCGGTCCTGGGTTTGATTCACAGGTCGGGTAATACTGTGTGTGGGTTTTGATCAGGAAATATTTTGTGTGTGTGTATGTGTATGTGTGTGTTTAAAACTCCGAGCAGATACTAAGCAGAAAAACTTAATATCACTACCCAACTCGGAATTTGAACCCGGGACCACAGAGCGCTGTCGTACTCATACCGTGTAGTTACAACTACGCCAAAGGCAGTCAAAAAACCACATAGATGTTTATAAATTCATTATAATTTTGTATGATGTTAAAATTTATAATATCAGCCCTGTATTATATACTTGCCCACTGCTGAACACGGGCCTCCTCTACTACTGAGAGGGATTAGGCCTTAGTTCACCACGCTGGCCTAGTGCGGATTGGTAGACTTCACTCACCTTCGAAATTCCTATAGAGAACTTCTCAGATGTACAGGTTTCCTCACGATGTGATGTGTCCTTCACCATTAAAGCGAACGATAAATTCACAAAGAATACACACATGATTTTAGATAAATCAGAGAGAGGGATTCATCTTGGCAGTGCGTTCCACACCCAACTAGGCTATCGCCGCTATTTTTTTTTTTTTTTTTTTTTGATAGTTAAAAGTACCCAAATCAAATGACAAATAACATTTGAATAATTTATATAACGGAAGGCATGGTGTAGTTTCGTTATGGTCCTCCATAGTTTGTCACTGCTAAGTATCGTGGGCGTATGTGGGGATATGTTGGATCGTAATAACCGGTCAGGTATTAGTAGTTGTAGTTTTTACCCCAAAACAATTATAATTCCAACAACGCAAACTACGGAACGCGAGACAGTCTGCACGCACCCACAGCACAAGTCTCCAAAAATTCGATCACTTGATCTAAACCAGCTGAATTGCTAATTTTTCATGTGCTTGTTATTCTCTTTGACTGCTATGACTCCCATTGCGCTGTGTAGTGAAGATTCTATCGAACGCCATAAGATGGTGTTGGCATCCATTTCAAAAATCAACTCGATGACGACATATACATATCTATATATATAAACATGAATCCCTATTTCCCTTGGTCACGCCATCACGCGTGAACGGCTGGACCGATTTCACTAATTTTATTTTTGTTGTGTTTGTTATTGTCAGGAGAAGAATCTTATGAAAGAAAAAAATAAGGAAGTTGAGCGGAACGTTAGAAAATTTCAGAAAAGGTAATTTCAGCGATTGACAGAATGCGCGCTGCAAATTCACAGTTAAGACGGGACAACGTCTGTTGGGTCAACTAGTTAAGATATAGAAATCTCTCGTGGTTACGTCACATTTCACGTCAAAAAACTCATGTTATACTATTAACCCAAAATGTACACATCATTCATAACAACGATCAAATTTCCCAAAACATCACAAACTCAACCATTTGTCTTCACAAATAAAAAAGGAAACTCGGTAATTTATTCCGCAATACATTTACTTCATGGTTGCAAGGCTTGAAATGGGTTGCCCCCTAGGGAGTAACGGCGGAAGTCGTCGCTTCTCGCGACATCCTGTTGCGTCGCCCTCCGCAGCGACAATGTGGAAATGACACTGTTCCCTTTTAGTTTTTGTCGGATGTTGCAATTTCTAAGCGTTATGTCGTGATGATTTTATGCGAGGAAATGAAAGTCGTGTCTTGCTAATGATGTCGGTTGATGTTGCGATAAGGCGTCGCGCAGACGGTAATATCTTGCCGAAATACTGCATTAGGAAAAGAAAATTTCTAGGAAACTGATAGTTGCTAAACTCATTAATTTAGGATTTTTCAATCGTTTCAATAATATAACCTGATTGAATCTAAAGATGAGACAAATGAAAAACTATATTTATCATCGACACTCATTGTGTTCGTTTCAATTGTACTGCAATCCGTAAATCTGATTTTAGTATGATTTCAACATTGACAGCGTGTGGTTATGTAAGTGACGCTCATAATATAAGAACTTGAGTCTAAGTGTAAACCTGGATATGAATATAAAATATTAGTCAAGTAAAATTATTTGTTGTTGAAGTGAATAAATAGGTTATAACAGCAACGTTTTGGTTGCCATTTTAGTTCAGATGTTGAACAAATAATTTATATGAATGTTCCTGTCTATAGAATAAATTATGTCAATAATATTTAAATACAATTATTGTTTTTAATTTGATTGTTTTCTGCTTCATTCTACTAGTAAGTTTTATTTAATTGAACTCATACATCACATCACGCATTTATCTCCGAAGGGGTATGCAGAGCCGCAACCATCGCACCTACATTTCTTCAAGTGTGTTGCGTCCCATGATGTGATAGTGGGCGAGCCTATCGCCATATCGGGCACAAATTAAACGGGTTGATACTGAGTAGAAAAACCCAATATGCACAACCCGGAGATGAAACCCAAGACCTCAGCACTGCAGTAGTACTGTAACAACTGGCACCGACGCATCGTTGTTTCAAAATCCGATAATTAGCAGTCTATTCAATCGATAAAGGTCTCAAACCTTAAATCTATTAATTTGTAAGTTTCAGAATCCTAAAACCACAAGAGGTTCCATATATTGGAATTTCTACATAAGACTGAAGTTTCTTCATATTTCCTAATATCATGCCCAGAGGGATTCCACAGATCAGGACTAAATATGACCCCCAGGAGTCTAAAATGGTTAATAGAAAGTTAAAGGACCCATTTGTGAGTACTTGGGATGGTAAGCAAATTATTGGCGGACCACGCTTACGAGGTTTATGTGTTCAAAGTTTAAAATTTATTGTTGGGCTTACAAGTTCGAGTTTATTGCCAATGGGGTTGATTAAATCGATATTGATTGCTAATGTAGGGTTTGATACGATAGATCTTTTAAAGAGGATTGTTAGCTAATGATTCATGATCTAATTGAAACTCAAATTTTTTATCTATTATGTCGAGTACATTGAATTTAATTTGATTCTTAAGAAATGAACTGATCGATACTCTGATAAAATTGATAATTTATAAACCATGACAAGAAGTAATTGCGCTGCCTTTCGATCAGCCTCTGTAAATCTTTCAAACAACCAGCGTAATTGTGTCAACTGGCGATGAGTTACCATGTCTTGTCACCACTTTATGCATATAAACCTTCCTCTTGAATCACTCTATATATTAAAAAAAACCGCATCAAAATCCGTTGCGTAGTTTTAAAGATTTAAGCATACAAAGGGACATAGGGACGGGGAAGCGACTTTGTTTTATACTATGTAGTGATATTGTTAATTAATTTCCGTCTTTCTCTTCTACGTATGGATTAAGAACCTTCAACTTCATTTATTTATATTTTAGTCGTAATTTGCTCTGTTTGTTTCCCAAATAAATAAATTCTAATAGAACGAAGTTAACAGAGTAAAAACATGAATTGGATTCCCAAAATAGCTCACTATCTCAATTATTTAGATGGAGATATTTATTCATAATTCCAGTAACCAAAGAGTAATGAAAGAGTTGTTAAGGTGACAGCTCTGACGAGGGTCGGGAGTAGCCGGAGTTAATTCAACGCTCACGTATGCGCCATTATTATTCTAGTAATTATGTTTAAATAGAATCAAATCTATACATATATCCATTAACGTCACGTTTCTATTTTCAGGGTTAGGTATTACATGAACATATGTTATATCAGATTAAATTAACAAGCCGACATGCCGGTGCCGATCGTCGACTGTGCCGGGGATGGTTTCCCTTGGCAGTCGATGTTTTGGGCAACTCTTCACTTACAATAAGGTACAGTGAGGGCACTTTGCCGTGGCATCAATGAAATGAAATGAAATGATTTATTTGAATCTGTAAAATGTTATACATTAATGAGATTCCGTCAATATTAACTCTACCACCAGTTCGGAAAGCAGTTTTCACCAGAGAAGAACGGGCAAGAAACTCTGGTGTTGCTCTTTTCAATCAGTTTAGGGTAAAGACTACAGTACATGTAAAGTAAAAAAATATTTCTGGTGGTTGGATATATTTTATATCCGCCCGGATAGCGACTACCGTACGCAAGGTATGAAAACCCGCTATACTAGCCCACGTAATTCTGTTGACTGTAGATGGGTAATCATCCCTCATCTGTCAACATTCGATTCGAACCTACTTCACTTATATCCTGTAATTTGTTAAAGTTTGAATTTGATAATGATTTCTTATGTTTACGCGAATGTTCGTTCCTTTCATGGTCACTGGGGGTACCCCCTGTAACCATGAAGGCTGTAAAGTCTTCGAAACGTCGGGAGAAAACTAAAGTATTAAAAAACCGCGATAACATCCGAAAAGTAGTTTAATTTTAATATTTGGATTTGATATTGATATGTTTTTCATTACTTAAGTAGCATGTTAAGTGTGAATTTTTAAAGAAATAAATAAACTCATAATTATAAGTCCCGTGTAATATGTGTCGAGCTTATTCCCAATTACGACATACGATTTTATCCCCGAAGGAGTAGGCAGAGGTGCAACTAGGGCACCAAATTTTCGGTATTTTTTTCCATCTCATAATGAGATAGTGGGCGGGTATATTGCATATCGGGCACATATTTCAGACTCCGAACTGATGCTTAACAGAAAACACTATACATTATATGGAGTCGAACCCATGACAGCACGGTTCTTCCTATAGCCTGGGGTACTTCAAACGGAGCATGAGGAAGCAATTATGCAGGCCGGCATGACTGTGCCGATCGTCTAGATGCTTGTATCTTTGATCAGTCGGCACTTTCTCTGGGCTTCGCTTCGCTTAGAAGATGCAGTACTATACCGAGCCACATTAAAAATTGTCGCAACGACACAAAAGGAGCTACACTGAAGAATTTGCATATCCAATATACAAAGACCCCTCAACCATTAATAAAGATTTTAGATATAAAAATCTAAACAAAACAAGCTCGTTGCTGTCACGCAGCAATCTTGAGATTCCCTTTCATCCCCTAAAAGGATTAATTTTGGGGGTTAACACAGCCAATTTCCTCTCTGTCATGGGGCGGTTCATTAACTAAATAATTTATTGTTCAGGTTTATGTTTTATGGGGTTTTGTTAATTTTTTATAAGATTTAGAGACTCTTATCCGGTTTTAGGAAATGCTTTTCTATTGTATTATGCTCGTGTAGCTGCGAAATTTAAATGGTGAGTAGAATATTAATAAAAGAAGGTAGGCCTGTCGTATGCAAGACTTGTCATTTTGGTTCACTTTAAATGTAAGTAAATTGTCTCATTTTTCTAAAGTAGGAAATACAAAAAGTCAATACAACTATTCTTACCTATAAACATTAAAATAGTAAATATATCTTACTATATATAATATAGATTATAAACTTTTTTGTGGCGTAGTTTATTACGTGCGGTACTACTACTGTTCTGAGATCTGGGGTTCGAATTCCGGGCCGGGCAAATGATATCGGATTTTTCTGCTTAGTGTCAACCTGGAGTCTGGAATTTCCAGTCCCTACGTCTATAGGCTCGCTCCCATTACTTTATGGGGCGAAACACACACAACGAAAAGTCGGTGCAGTGGTTACTCCTCTGCTACCAGTTACGGGATATAAGGCATGAGTACGTGTATATAAAGCGCAATTTACGTAGAAATCATATTTTATAAACATAAAGGTGGTACCGCAAACAAAATGTAATTCCATTACTTCTATATTCATCCGCTGGTGGTAGGATATATTTTATATCCGCCTGGATAGCGACCACCGTACACAAAGTGTTGAAACCCGCCATAGTGGCCCACGTAAGTGTGTTGGTTTCCGTGAACAGCCTGTGTACATACATCTGGTTAAAATAGGCCGGCAGAACTGTATCGACTGTCGAGGGTAAATCATCTCATTAGTCGACATTCTACTTCACTGTGCCGTAATCACTTTGCCGCATGAGCATAACCGTATATCTATAAGTTTCTAGAACATAAAAATAGCCGCAAAAATCGCTGAATTATCATATTAACAACATTTTTTCTGGAAAAGGGGGTTTATTTATATAAGTTTTAAATGCAAGTAAACCCGCGGACAATCCTATATTTTCAACTGCAATTCCATTAATATAATTATGGTATTGTAATTAAATACAAATAGTCTTAATGCGACGGTATGCGTTAAACAAATTTATTGTATCGCATTTAATGCTGAATTACATTATTGTTAATTTTATTTACGGCCGTGATTAAAATATAAAATTGATATATTCAAATTAATATGAACTTTAAAATCGGCTCTCAGTAAATTTTATATGTAATTAATAAGGGTTTTAGTGCAGGGCAACGGCTTCCACGAAGGGGTAGGCAGAGATAGAACGTACCTACTTTTATAATAATAATAGCTACACAGCTAAGGCTTACTCTACTTATGGGATGCCTATCTCGGGCAAGTCATTGTCTGTCTTGCATAAAAATTATTGAGAAATTTTACTTGGCAGGCGTCCCGTTCCTGTAACGTCAAGTTAGAATTACATCGTTCTCTTTAAGTAGGAGAAAGTACACAAAAATATTGGGAATTTTAATCCCGGACAAATGGGAATATTTTTGAAACTAAAAGTATAAAAAAATAATAATATATGGAAATGAGATTGATGATGATATAAGAATACGCATGAATCGAATCTGTGTCTACGTACTGCTTAGCGATAGAAATAGACAATACCAGTACCCGGATGGGCCCTCGAATATTAAATTTTTAATTATTATATTTTTTTTATTCTTCGTTTCAAAACCATCCCCATTTGTCCGGGGTTGAAAATTGTGCCCAATATCTTGACTATGGCGACATGATTTTCTAAAAATTTTAATTCAAAAAACATAGAAAATAGTGTTGATTTTAAATATGTATGAAACTTACTGTCGCAAGAAATGGCGCCTAAGTCAATTAGCCGTTCACACGTCGGTATGGGCTTCCCAGACTTAGAGATGAATTAGTCTGTCGTTACATGTCTGTCTACCCCTTTAGAGACAAAAACAATGATGTATTCATAATCCTCGTAGCTTTGTAGATTATATACAATAGCTCATTACGAAACAAAAGCATACCATTCAAAATTAGCTGATATCGTCTCACGCTTACTCGAGCGCAAAGCACATTTTCAAAGATTAAAGCTTTATGCGAATTACCTATAGTATTAATAAAATAAGGCGCAGCGGTGTTAAGGAAACGTAACAAAGGATTCCATGCAACCGGCTCGCTGTCTTGGTAGGGTTGTCTCGTGGAATATTTTAGTTTAAATTTTTCAATTCGATAGTTAAATTTATCTATTATAAAACAAAGTACCCAAAAGCTGTCTGTCTGAACGATTTTCCAAAATTTACTAAACGGATTTTTATGAAATTTGGTATGGATATAGTTTAAGACCCTGTGAAGGTTATAGGCTACTTTCTATCCCGGGAAAATATATAGCGGGATTTTTATCCCGTAAAACTCCTTCACGCGAGCGAAGACGCAAGCAAAAGCTAGTAAACTACAGAAAAGGCAAGTTAAAAGTCATAAAAGTCAAATTAAAATGGAAAATGGTGTCTTGTGAATATTAGCTGCACGCAATTTAATATCAAATGTGGTTTATAACATAAAAGAAAAACTTTGAGAAGAACATTGCACTCCTTCAATGTAGCAATTAGGTGGCCAGTTTAGGATAATGTCATGTTGTAAATGTTATGTTCATAAAAAGAAATGGTTCAATGAGTAGACACATAATGAAATAGGCCCAACGTCGTAAAATCTCTTTTTCTCCTCCCTGAAAAGTAAACAATGTATGCCATGTCGGTGTCCATAGATAGTCAGTTATATCCAGCTTATGATTTATTATTAACCCCATACATAAAGGAAACAGTATATGCTCTGTAATTCTTGAAAGAATAATAATTGTATGTACATCGAACAAAACTCAAGTCATAAAGTATATAAAAATTTACGCCGTGCCAACCCTAAAGCTAAAAAATACCAGAAAGACTAAATTACAAATGTTTTTGTGTTAAACCAACGCGACCCGAACTAAAGTTTCAACAAATGACCTAAAACGAATAAAATAAATCTACATTAAAAACTTTTGACAACCCTAACAGCAGTGGAAATGTCTTAATCGAATAATAAATTTACATTACGCTCTCAGCTATAAAAGGTTGAATATTCAAAACTAGTTTCTGTTCAAAATTGTTCGCATGAACTTATTTACATAGGTTCGAAAAACGGCTGACATATTGACAAATTACTTTATTAGCATTTTGTTTTTATGAGAATTTTGTAATGTGACAATTTTGGAGTTTATGTATCTAGGTTTTAACGATCATTTTTTTCACTCTGTCGTACTATCTAAATGAAATGCCGAAGCGACACTTCACATTTAATTAAGGCATGTTTAATTGTTCCACATTTCATTTGTATATACTAGCTTTTGCCTGCAGCTTTACTGGCGTGGTATTTTCCAGGATAAATATTTTCCTAGGGTAAAAAGCCTATAGCTGTCAGGAATAATGTAGCTTCGTATAAGTGAAAATTTCAAAATCCGTTTAGTAGTTCCTGAGATTAGCACATTTAAACAAACAAACTCTTCAGCTTTATAATATTAGTATAAATAGGAAATTGTCAAAGCTTCTTAGCCAAATTAAATGCATAATCTTGCTCTATGTGATATCTATTTGAACTAAATGAGAAAGACTGGAATTCGTCTCCTAATATTCATAATTAATTCTCTTACATCTTTTTGCTGGTAGTAGGATATATTTTATATCCGCGTGGAAAGCGACCACCGTAAACAAGGTGTTAAAACCCGCCATATTGGCCCACGTAAATGTGTCACGTTCCAAGATCAGCCTGTGTAACCCGGTTCCAACAGGCCGGCATAATTATGTCGACTGTCGAGAGGTGTGTCGCGTCCCGGGATCAGGCTATGTATGCCCGGTTCCAACAGGCATAATTGTGTCGACTGCCAAGGGGTAATCATCTCTCATCAGTCGACATTCTTTTGGAACACTCCACTTACCAAGTGCGGTTGGGTCACTTTGGCGTGCCCGAATACAAATCAATACAATACAAATGTTTTTGTATTGTATTGATTCGCACCACACCATAACACAATCAATTTATAAACAAAACAAAGAAAAATAGAATAGTAATAAAAAAAACATACAAGCAAATAGACGAAAATATAACAAATATAAAAAAGAGAAACAATTATAGTAATAAAAAAAACATACAAGCAAATAGACGAAAATATAACAAATATAAAAAAAGAGAAATAATTATAGTAATAAAAAAAACACATACAAGCAAATAGACGAAAATATATCAAATATAAAAAAATATATAAATCAACATTAAAAAATCAACAGCAATAAAACAAGCAAAATAGTTATCCTCACCGCGTAATATTCACAAAGTTAGTAAGGATATTATCCGGCATATTTGAGATGGTCTGATCCGCAGAAGAAGTAGATATTACTGGTTCATTACAATTCGACAGGTAGAGTCAAAAGTTAGGGGAATCGCTCCACTAACGCCCGTACGTATTGCAAGCACGTATTGGACGGGACTGTGCGAGATGGACGCTTGGTTTATTACAAAAAATAGTTGGACGATAAAAATCGTTTCTTTCGGGCTAAAATCGGTCTGATAAGACTCCAGCGTAGGTGTATATCATACTTATCATTTTCTACGAACTTAATCAGCTATCGTATGTTGGACAATGTTATTTGTGATACAATATGGTTTTCCAAGATACAAGCGTCGACTTATTTGGAAATCGCAAATTTTATTACTTAATAACGATTCTTGTGATATTATGTATTTTTGTGTCATTTATTAAGTCTGACTTTTAATAAATAATTTTAAATTTGAATTTTATATAAATGTAGCTAAAAGTTACAATTAGTCTCTATTATCATCATCTCAGCCACAGGAAGTTCACTGCTGAACATAGGCCTCCCCCAAGGATCTCCACGTCGACCTGTTGGAAGAGGCTGCATCCAGCGACTTCCTGCGACCTTAGCCACGTCGTCCGTCCACCTTGTAGGCGGGCGTCCGACATTCCTCTTGCCTGTACGTGGCCTTCACTCTAGAACCTTTCGACCCCAACAGCCATCGGTTCCTCGAGCTATGGGCCCGGCCCACTGCCACTTCAACTTGCTAATCCTACGGGCTATGTCGGTAACCTTTGTTCTCCTACGGATCTCCTCATTTCTGATTTGACCTCGTAGGGAAATACCGAGTTAGTCTCTATGCGCTGAGGAAAAAAATACCTCTTTAATTTTGGAATCATCAGATGTTGTTAACGAAAGATCTTACAAAGCATAAAAGTACCACCATTCACTTTTCGAGGACAAAAATATAATAATAAAATAATATCAACCCTGTATCCTATCCTGTCCCACATTTGGGTTGGGGACTCCTCTACCACTGAGAGGGTAGCCTCCTCTAGCCTTAGTCCACCACGAGGACTAAAAGAACAAAAATAGCTTATATTAAATGAATCCAGGACATATCTGTACAACGTACAGTCGGCAACAAAAGTAGTTGCACTTTAAAATTTAAGTAAATCTATTCCGCTGTTTGGATGAAACAGTTACTGTTAACTAAATTAGTTATAACTGTTTTATGTAGACGTAAATGTTCCATGATATAAAAAAAACATATCAGAATAAAAACAAAAAAAATAATTCTTGGCTGCATACAGCATAAACCTGGTCCTAGTGAATTTTTCCGTCGATTGGCAAATTAGAGCGTATGCGAGTCAGTCTGATACCGATTCGACTCCGTTCGTACCCGCCTTCCAATTTCCCCGTTTTATTTTACAATTCAAGTTTGCCAGTTCCGCAGCTTTGTGCAATTATGTAACGATTTCTATCTGTTAATAAGGTTGATAAGATACTGAACGTGTGTAGAGTAAGGAGATATAATATACAGGGTCATTTTGACATTGCGTTACTAAATGAAACCACATAATCGTCCTCACCTTTACTGACATTGTATCAAAAATCATCCATTAATAACGAATATTTTCACTAAAAATTCTGGTTTTAATTTTCTGATTTATGTATCATTTTGTAGTTTAATGCGAATATGGCGTGTGCGTGAGTAAATTTTTAACTGAAAGTATGATGTTGCCGCTGCGAGGAATTTTCTTGGAGTAGTAGTGTTGGCTCACTCAGAGTAAACAAATTATACCGTTTCATTTTTTTTACTCTGAGTTCGATCTATATTTTTTAGGCACTTTTAAATTTTATAATGATATGAATTGTTTCTAACTCGCAGATAGTAAAACTTAACAACACATCAACATTTCCCACCAAATCCAATTTCCCCAAACAGAAATGACACGTATTTACAAAGCGTGTTCCACGTAGCTACAAAACGTAGTAAATTTTGCACCATGCGTCAGCCAACATCAAAGGGCTTGTTTTTCATTCCACTTTTAGTTTGGGTTCCGTGAAACTGACGTTAAATTTTCAAAGGAACGCATTCCGATAATGTCATTGTAGAAGTTATGCTTGCGTGGTATGCTATAATTGGTCAGTTAAGTTTTATCAATTAAGGTTAGGTTAGGGAATGAATTATGTTCAGTAGTTTACTTTATGTGACTGATGATGATGAAGGGAATGAATCGGACTGCCATAACGAAGTACCGAAAATTTGTAACCAAGACAAATCTCTACCTTTTTGAAGCTACGTGTGTTTTTTTCTATTTATTTATCACACACACAAAATACGATCAAAACAAATAATAATGACCAAAACCAGGGTTAGAATTGTCTAGATTGCACGCCAAATCATTGTTTATTAATTATAGCTTTAAGGGTGAAGGAAAACATTGTGAAGCAACCTATATTATTAAGAACTAGCTTCCGCCCGTAGCTTCGCCCGCGTGGATTTCGGACTTCAAAAATGGAGGAGGTGCTCAATTTGTCGGGATGTTTTTTTAATGTATGGTGGTATGCAAGTTGTCCGATTGATTGTCCGGTCAGGGTCTGATGATGGGATCCTGGTGAAATCGAAGGAAGCATATAGCATGATTCAGTATTTAAGCGTGATGGCTTATTATTAGCGTATTTCATGTACAACTTTGGTGTTTCTATACCGATATCTATGATTCTTTTTTATGGAATATTTAATAATGTTAACTTTTTTAATAAGGGATGACTGAGAGTGTTATAAACGTAAGAGTAGACAAATATAATGAGAAAGCTTCGAACTGCTATGCTATCGGGAGCTACACGTGTTATTGTGAGTCAACCATAAAAGATAGACATATGCTGTCGTGGGAGATTTTTTATATAATTTTAAGGCGAACATTTCCGTCATACATGATTTCTGTGTAGCTTTAACCATTAAGGTTGTACACGCGGCCGAAGCTTAAAAAATGGAGTAACTTCTCCCGATTTCCCAACATTTCCCTTCACTGCTCTGCTCCTATTAATTGTAGCGTGATGAAAAGTATACTATAACCAGCACAGGAGTATGATAAATAATTGTACCAAGTTTCGTTAAAATCCGTCGAGTAGTTTTTGTTTCTATAACGGTTATACAGACAGACAGACAGACAAAAATTTTACTAATTGCATTTTTGGCATCAGTATCGATCCCTTATTATTATAGTTATTTTGGAAATATATTTCATGTACAGAATTGACCTCACTACAGATTTATTATAAGTATAGAAGATTATACATTAGAATTTCAAGGGTATGTGAAATCCGCTAAACCACACTAGATCAGTGTGGCCCTTAGCCACGCTGATCTGGTGTGGATACAATGATCCAAATATTCACATAAATAAAAATACGCAAAAAAATACAATACGCTTGCTTTATACTAGAGATTTGTAATACGCAGGCGCAAACACGTATTAAACACATACTAAAAAAAGATAGTAAAATGCAGGGGCCTTATTCTCTATCCCGCACGTTATTTTAACAGTGCGTAACAAGCACGTAACACGAAACATCATGTTTAGGACTATAGAAATTTGGCTTACAGAATATCATTCCACGCACATTTCTCAAAGATAACATGACACGACCGCGTTACGCGTTTACACTATCATACAGAATAAGGGCCCAGGCTGGTTGAACGCTTTTCCTTTTTCAAACTTCGTAACACATTTTCGTTTCATTGAGTTTCAAATCACGATTCTAAAGAAGTTTCACAGACTAGAAACAACGTAAAATTTGTACGGAACCAAACATTTGTTTTAACCGTCATTTGCGTTTTTTCTTCGGTTTACAAACCCCACAGGTTGGCAGGCTTTTTATTTAAATCGGGCCAGATTTATATCACTACGAATATCTTTTTTGTCGTCCCGTCATGAATATTTGGTGCGGGTTTTTGATATTTTCAAAGTGACGTATGCAAATATATTTCATTGTTTGTCTTCGTAGATATTTATTAATGCAAGTTTAGGTGCATTATTGTATGACTTATGGTTGCCAAAGATTTTAACATTTTTATTATGAGTTTCAACATTTTTATTCAGTTTAATAATAATACGTAGCCAAAATCTTGCATATAACTAAATCAACTCATATAATTAATTAAGTAACACTTAAAACCAGAGATAATTGTCAAATAATGAAAGAGATGCCTGCAGTTAAATGTTACGTCATCGGGCATTGAGGTGCAAGCGTGTGAAAGAGATAGCAAGATAAGCAAATCACAAAATTGAACACTATAGAAAGTGACGAAACGGTCATACGGACAATATCAGCTCCCATAGAGCGTGTTAAAAACAAAACGACACGAGTCCGTCTCGCTTAATTGTGATTGGTTGAGAGACTAACACGTGACTGACACGTGGCTCTCTCGGCCAATCACAAACATCAAAATTAAACGACATCGACGTTCGTGTCGTATTTTTTCTAAGAAGATTGTATTTATATTCAGTAAAAAATATTAGCCTTTGCTGGTAGTAGGATGTATTCTATATCGGCGCGAATAGCGACCACCGTACACAAGGTGTCAAAACCCGCCATAGTGGCTCACGTAAGTGTGCTGCGTACCTGGATCTGTGTTTCCAACAGGCCGGCATTATTGTGTCGACTGCTGAGGGGTAATCATTTCTCGTCAGTCGACATTCTATTAGACCCCACTCCACTTACCATAAAGTGGGTCATTTTGCAGTGGCCGTATAAAAAAACCCATGAAGTTTCTATCCACACACTTTCTACCCAATTTCTAACATACAAAACGAATGCATTCCCTCCAAAGTTGTACATCAAAGGTTAACGCTACCTAATTACATCAGCAAAGGTTCCTAAAGGATTCCATTCACTGGAAGCTAACGCAGTAGACGCAGGTGCGCCACGGATTCATCAGGTCACATTATGACGGGCGACAATTAGCTAAATACATGCAAACGATTGCGACGCGCGACCTAGGGTTTGTGAATGCGAATGACGAACAGGGAATCTGTGGAATCGTTCTTTATTTATGGTACAAGGCTTTATTTACTAAGTATATTTTTCATTTATTTTATTTTCAATATAAATTGTCTTAATTTAATTAAGTAATAATTATATATTCCCATGTACCTTGACTTATCATAAGTGCAACTATGTTCGCCTACGTGATGAATAAAGCATTTTTATTTTTTATTTTATAAGACAAATACATAAAATAACACCACTTAGTTTTTAAATGACAGAAGTTTTAGCTGGTGGTAGGATATGCTTTACATCCGCCTATAGCAACTACCGTACACAAGTTGTTAAAACCCGTCATAGTGGCCCGCGTAAGTGTGTCGCGATCCGAGATCAGCCTGTGTATATGCGGTTCCAACAGGACGGTATAATTATGCGACTGCCAAGAGGTAATCATCTTTCGTCAGTGGACATACTATTGGACCACTCTACATAATATTAGGTGCAGTGGGGTCATTATGGAGAATATATATAAAAAACAAGTGTTGTTATTGTACATTTGCCGGATCTGTCAAACAACCAAATTCTGTTTGCGACCTTATAGTATTTTCCTTTTTTTTTTCATGCCAGAGGTTTCATTTTTTACCTATCTTTAATAAGTTTAATTTTATAGCAACTTAAAAAAAGGTAGCAAACAAAAAATAGTTTTCCGATGACTGCCACAAATTAACAATTTTGATATAGATCATTATTTTATTAAGAGTGCGATGTATAACACATTTTAGTTTATATAATATCACGTTTTGATTTTTTAAAATGAAGGCAGAGTAAACTTTAAAAGTTATAATTTGCAAACAGTGATCACAACCTAATAAATAACTTTCAATATTTTCTTTGGCATGAGAAAGGAGCTACATCTTACGAATACTACATAATAGTCGAAAAAAAAAATCTAAAAATATTTCCCGTACCGGGAATCAAACCCGAGCCTCCTGGGTGAAAGCCAGGTATCCTAGCCACTAGACCATACGGGAGATATTATATTGACGCTTAAACACATACCGCTTCAAATCTAGTATCAAATAACTGCCTGTTATGACATTATTTTCCTGGTTTTGCCGAAAGAGTCTGAATATTGAAATGGACCGAGCGTCAGTATCGCGTTTTAGAAAACTGAAGAAAAGTTCAATTTTTTTCTAGCGTTTCGAGTTTTAGTGAGATTTTCGAAGCCGAAAACCACGCTCTGCACTTCCTTATGCTTATTCCTTTCCTTTGAAGCCAGCGTCATATATTTTCGTTTCATGCTCTTTTGACGGCCTGTGCAATAACCAATTAATGCTTGGACTCCTTTTTTCTTGTAAAGAATCCGCAAGCTATTTTATTTTTGGATGCGAAATTTCCAATAGCTGACTAATCAATGATGAGTCATCATTCCATAATGTGTCAATTTATAATATATTGGATATTTTTAGTTTGTTTGTTTTTGTACGCTTATAATAATAATATCAGCCCGGTATATACTGTTACCAACTGTTGGGCACGGGCCTCCTCTACTACTGAGAGGGATTAGTCCTTAGTCCACCACGCTGGCCTAGTGCGGATTGGTAGACTTCACACACCCTCGAAAATTCTTGTTTTTCTTCACCGTTAAAGCAAGTGATAATTCACAAAGAATACATACATAATTTTAAAAAGTATGAGGTGTGTGCCCTTGGGTTTTGAACCTGCGGACATTCGTCTCGACAGTCCGTTCCACAACCAACTATGCTATCGCCGCTTGTTATTATGGTTTAATTGCCTAAATATATTTTTAGAAATTTAGTAATTGATACAACTAAACCGTCTCCACTTATTCCCTGTTCCCATGACACCTGATTCAGTCGCGCTCGCTTCGTTTGTGGTTCATGATTACTCGGCAAGTTATCATACGTTGTGAAGAGTGCATTGCATTTTGTCTTGCCTTGTTTATTACAATAAGCGGTTGATGGAAAATGTTTTGAAACTTGAAATTTGAAATTGGAACGTGGGTTTTAGTTTTTTGTTTCATAGTGTAAAGAGGTTATCTTGTAAGAGGTTTCCATCGCAAGTAATATAACTCATTTCTCGTCAGTCCACGGTCTCTATAGAACCACTCTCTACCTATCATCAGATGTAGATGCATCAATTATCGACTCTTTATTAAAAAAAACACAATGTCATAACAGAAATGAATAGCAGTTAAAGGTATAGACCGGCATAATTTTGTCAACTGGTGATAGTAATTTCTTGTCTGTCACTCTATCTAGCACAGCATCTACACACGCTAAATCCCTACACATTTTCCACAGTTTCTTTAAGATTAAGTATCGATATCGTTTACAAACAGGGTGGCATAATTATGTCAACTGATGATGGGTAATCATCTCTTGTCAGTCGAAACAGTATATAAGACCCACTCCGCTTATTATTATTTATTTATTTATTTATCATCATTAGATGTAGTGCGGTAACTTCTACGTGCCAGGAGATCTCCAGAACTCTTATTCACTAAGAAATATATACCTACCAATCTTGTGATACAAATGTGTACGTACTTTTTTATTTGTATTTTTGTGGCATGTACCAGATGGTAGGAAGAGCGCGCGTATCTTTATTTTTTTTTACTCTCGCTCGGATTTTTGAGGCTGATATAACCCGCGCTGCTAATGCTTTCCACATGGAAATTATTTATAGGTAACGTCTATTTTTTTATTGCTTTGAATGACGAGACGAACTTGTCGTTCACCTGATGGTAAGCTATAAGACCGCCCATAAAAATAGAAACACCACCCAACACCTTGAATTACCAAGTATTGTTTGGTATTCCACTGCGCTCGCCATCCTGAGACGTGAGATGTTGAGTCTCATTATGTCCAGTAGTTACACTGGCTACAATGTCCTTCAAACCGGAACACAACAGTGACTATACACTGCTGCTTGGCGGCAGAAATAGAAATTGCGGTGGTATCTACCCAGACGAACTCTCACATATGAGTGACCTACCATCAATACGAAGTCTATACAACATACAGTTTATAATGTGTAATATATAGACATGTTTGTACGGTACAAATACTGATCATAAATAAAGGATTTATAAAATGAAATTCGCAACCTCTTTTGAGACCTTACGGGCTAATTATCTCCCGCTGCAGGCGACGCTTTGAGATGCTACGTGAGAAAATGTGCTTTATATTTTACCTTACAGAATAAATAGGATTAAATAAGCCTACTTGCGTACAGAAAGCATGTTTATAATTATAGTATGTCATCTAAATAACCTAATAATATCAGCCCTGTATAACATACTGTCCCACTGTTGGGCATAGGCCTCCTTTACTACTGAGAGAGATTAGGCCTTGGTCCACTACGCTGGCCTAATGCGGATTGACACATACCTTAAAAAAATTATGGAGTCTTCTCAGGTATGCAAGTTTCCTCACGATGTTTTTCTTCACTGTCAAAGCAAGCGATAATTCACAATACACATAAGTTTAGAAAAGACCGAAATACGTGCCTTTTTAGACTCTTCGGTGATACTGACCAGAAAAATAAAATATTACTCGACCCGGGATTCGAATTCATGACCTCAGAGCGTTGTACACGCAACTCTATACCACCGGCATAAAATGAGTAATGATGCAATTCGATTCTCTGGAGGTTAAGTCGTAACAGCGTCGAAAAGTTTTGTTTTATGACTGACCGCCTGACGAATGCTATTCTTGGGAATACTTGGTACGGCCTGACGTCCGGGCTGATGGGTCCCCTGTGCTCAAGTAATGAGTGTATAACTTTACCCGTTACTTTAACGACATATATGAGTACAGGGCCTCGGATTTTTAATTTAGTGATGTTATTCTGACAAACAATTTTTAAAAGTAAAAAAGTTGTCTGTATCTGATTAGAGATAAACAATCTATTTTACTTAAAGAATTGAATTTTTTTTTATTGCTCTGAATGACGAGACGAGTTTGCCGTTCGCCTGATGGTAAGCGATACGACTACCCATAAACAATAGAAACACCAACATTTTAAATTACAAAGTATTGTGTGGTATTCCACCGCGCTCGTCATCCTAAGACATGAGATGTTAAGTGTTTCTACGTCAAGTAGTTACACTGGCTACAATGTCCTTCAAACCAGAACCAACAGTGACTACACACACTGGGTACACCTACAAATAACTCACACATTCACGCCTTTTCTCCGAAGGGGTAGGCTGACGTGTATCAGGTGCACTCATTTACCGGCGTGTATATGCCGTCCCATGACGTGATAGGAGGCCAGACTATCTCCATAACGAGCACAGATCCCAGACTAGTCAGTGATGGCTTAAAAAGGCCTTATAAAAAGTAATTGTCTCATACGATAAACCAAAATAAAGTATTCTATAATATTTTAACTAAAAAAAAAACCAGTAATATTTTAGTTCCAAATATTTCCGCAACGAAAGCATAAATTCGGCTTAAAACTAAATACTAGAAAACTGCACGTACCTAAGCTGAAAAATAATCTAAAATTGACACAACTTTTATGAGATAAACTGACCTAAATAAACACCTAACTTTGTACATGAAATGCTGAACAAAATAAATACTCGTGGTCATAATATAAACTGCAGAAGGCTCACATCTAATTATAAAGGATTATATTTATTTATTATAATTTATCAATTTTCGAATATTCATGTATTATCTATGTTAAAATTTATTTTCATTTTGTGAAACATTGTCTTATGTAAGATTTTCTTCATTGTGACACATAAATTGACATTGTAAATATACAGGGGCATTTTAACATTGCGTTGCTAAATGAAACTACATACTTATCTACTTGAAAATAACAAAAGTTAAAAAAAGTGTAAGTTCTGAACAAAATAAATGTGAATAAAATGTAATTTTACCTAGCGCCACTACCACTACTCTAAGAGAATTCATCGCAGCGGCAACATCATACTTCCAGTCAGAAATACTCACGCACTCGCCATATTAGCTAAACTACAAAATAATCAAAGAATCAGAAAACTAAAACCAGGATTTTTGTATTATTCGTTATTAATGGATGATTTTTGGCACAATGTCAGCAAAGGTAAAGATGATGTGGTATCATTTAATATGACAAAATGACCCTGTATAAAAAAATATGTCCTCCCTTCTCTTCCCCATTTATTTTGTGGTATGCTCGGAACGCATGCAGTTTCCCCCTTGGGGCTAATAAAACAACATTCGCCGTGTTCACGTCGTTTCATATTTTAATACTTTTATAATACAAAAAATACATATTTTCTATGTTTTATGGGTATAATTTCTCTGTAAACGTCACCGTGGGCCTTTTAGGGTTGTTACGTTGTTATAAAAACTTCGAATCTGATATAAAAGAGTAATTTTCCGCTATTTAAAACTCTTTAGAATTTTTTTTTTTCATTTATTTTTCATAGGGCACCACTGACTTTTCTTAAATAAATTATGTTTGTATGCTTTATGAATTATCGCTTGCTTTAACGGTGAAGGAGAACATCGTAGGGAAACCTGCATACCTCTATAGGAATTTCGAGGGTTTGTGAAGTTTACGAATCCGCACAATACGTGGCTGATATAGTATTATTATTAGGTATTATTTTATTTTTAATTTTTATTGGGATGATTTACAATGAGAAATGATGTTTGGTCCCTCGTGTACGAACCTCCGTAAGCAGGTACCATTGTACTGTCTATTTTTACCACCACGCAGCAGTGCATGCATCATTGTGTCTTGGTTCTTTAACTTAAACTGCTTAGTGGTAGTATAGAAACAAGCTTGGTACCAAAATACTTCTATTCTCCAACACTGCATTATCACATTATTTTTAAATACTTAATGGAACTGCGCACTTGTATTATAACATTTCTTTGGCCGTACTCCAATTATCAGGTCGTTGACTTCTGTCCTATTTTCAAACAAACTTCATCTAAGAAGCCTCAAAGTCATATAAATTATTGGGAGAAAACAACTTTAAACTCACGCCAGAACTGCAATACTGTTTCGTAAGAAATCCTCAAATTATTGTTTGTAACTTTAATAATAACAGCATAATATCAGCCCTGTATTATATACTGTCCCACTGTTGGGCACGGGCCTCCTCTACTACTAACAGGGATTAGGCCTCAGTCCACCATGCTGGCCTAGTGCGGATTGGTAGACATCACACACCCACGCAATTCCTATAGAGAACTTCTTAGGTGTGTAGGTTTCCTCACGATGTTTTCCTTCACCGTTAAAGCAAGCGATAATTCACAAAGAATACGCACATAATTTTAAGAAAATTCAAAGGTGTGTGCCCTTGGGTTTTGAACCTGCAGACATTCGTCTCGGCAGTCCGTTCCACGTTGTAACTTTTGATTTATTATAATCAGCAAGATTGTATTTATCAGAGGCAAGTCAAAGTAGTCTCACTGTACCTAATGGTAATAAGCCAAAAATATGTCGGCCGGCAACAGGTAAACATCCCCGTACGCTCTGCATAATTATGCCGGCCTGCTTAATTCATTGGAAAGGAGGAGCACGTACTGGCAAACTGTTTCACAGCTTAATGGTGCAGAAGAAATATCAATTACTGATTTTTGCTTCGAGCCTGGATGCAAGAGACCAAGAATCTGTGGTTATGCAAGCCACAACGCGTGGTTCTGCTAAGGAAAAGCTTTGAGCTCAATCTTAAATGTCTACAACATCGTCATCATCAGGCGCAGGATATCCACTGCTGAACATGGGCCTCCCCCGAAGATTTTCAGATCGACCTATTAGAAGCGGACAGCATCCAGCTAGCTCCTGCGACTTTTATTAGGACCTCAATTTAAAGCGTATTTTTTTTTAAACTTATATCTTGTTTTTCTGACAAAATAGATTTCAAAATTTTATCAGCTTTAAGCAAGCAAGACCACATCGTCTCTAGTTCAAAATTATATTGACACTTATAGGATGTCCGTGGAATGATGTCCTTTCTTACACTAGGTTAGTGTTTCAGCGTAACTTATATAATGAATCTATTGAAAAATTACTTCTTATGTGTTAACACATACAAGGCAGTGATTCGCAATATTTTGCTGGTGGTAAAATATTTGTATCCGCCCGGATAGCGACCACCGTACACAATAAACAAAGCCTGCTATAGTGGCCTACGTAAGAACGTCGTGTTCCTGAATCAGCCTGTGTATATGCTGGCCAAACGGGCCGGCATAATTGTGTCGACTGGCAAGGGATCATCATCTCTCATCTCACACTATCTGGACCTCAGCTAACCATTAGTCGGAGTCGGGTCACTGCCTTGGCCGTATGAATATATCTGGATGTCTCGATTTTTATAAGCTGTCATATCTTACAAGCAGCGGTAGCCTAGTTGGGTGTGGAATGGACTGCCGAAACGTATGTCCGCAGGTTCAAAACCCAAGAGCACACACCTCTGACTTTTTTAAAGTTATGTGTGTATTCTTTGTGAATTATCGCTTGCTTTAACGTTGAAGGAAACATCATGAAATCTGCACACCTGAGAAGTTCTCTGTAGGAATTTCGAAGGTGTGTGAAGGCCAACCCGCACTAGGCCAGCGTGGTGGACTAAGGCCTATTCCCTCTCAGTAATATAGGCCCGTGCTCAGCAGTGGGACAGTATATAATACAGGGCTGATATTATATCTAATCATTAGTCAAGCAATTTACTCGGTTCATTCCTGTATAACAATAGTTTTACTAACTTTCACTGTCCTCAAACGAGTCGATAAGTAATTTTAGTACATAATATGATAATGTCGCCTATAGCTCTACTTACCTTGTATTGGTTTACTCCGAGCCTTGTATAAAATATGAATTTACAATTAAAATGAGCTTTGCAAGATAACGGAGGCGGTTTAGGCCGGATATACACGACTATCATTATTAAACTAGGGTTTGCGCGGGACTACACTTGCGTAAAAAGCCTTTTGTGAAATACAATGCGACCTCTTTAAAAAGAAATTTGAGAGTCCGATCATTGTTTCGTTGAAGAGTTTTTTTAGAGTAAGCATTAAAGCTGGGACATAGATACATCAGAGTGATTAATAACAGATATCGAAATTTTCCAAAGAATTCTGTCTGAAGTTAACCTGCCTAAAGTGTTAGAAATAAACGGCAAAACTGCTAAACAGTTTTTGATAAAATCTAGCACTCAGAAAGACTGAGTCTTAGATTAAAAATCTTGTTTTTGTTCGTAAAAGTACACAATGATTTTTTTGTGCGAGAAACGTCTATAACGCAGTTGAAACTGCATGCAACACTTAAATAAAGTTATATTTATTCAACCAAATTTTTCAACAAATTTAACCTCCAAGAAAAGCATAACTCATAAATTTCTGCCATCATTATAAAAAACAGATAGTTGACACAAAACAATAGTCATAATTTGGGCGAAGTAATAATTAACTATTAATGTCAATATTACATTTTAGGTTGTCTGAAAGAGATGACTTTTTTGCGATAAGACGGTCTATTGGTGCATAGTTTCAATATACAATAATCATATTTATAATATGTATTTGATATATACAATAATCTATTTTCATTCACTTCATTCGTTCAATGAAAGAAATTGGCTGACACTACGACAAAAACACTCAGACCTAACAATAAACATCCATTCAGTGTGTGTACCGCTTAGCTTTATGTCTGCTATATTTTCTCCCCAAAAGGGGGTAGATAGGGATGCTTAATGCGTCTCCATTCATTGCTAACCTCTATCTGGATAACTGGTTATTTGAAATTTAAATCGGTCGCTCAGTTGAATTGCTGGCTTAAATCGGCAGCAATGATTCCATTTTGGCTCTACTATTCGATTTAGAACCTTATGTTTGTAATGTAGAGTCCTTTATCGATTGTCGTAGAATTCCGTTTGAAAGAGTGCATGACAGATGATTCGTAAATGGAACATTGTAGAATGGTTTTTGCTTTCTCGACAGATTTAGGTTCGATTCTTATTGGTTATCGGGAAATGTGTGGAAAATGGAAGGTAGAGACTAATGCGAGTCTAATGTATTAGCAGTGTAACTTTAGAAATCGTTCGTTTTTTGTAAGTTCAATGTGGTTTCTTTAGTGACGTATTCTTGGCATACAAAAAATAAATTAGTTAGCAAAGTTTCATCTACTGCACTCTTTATTACTATTGCTAAGCTATTTTTGCATAATAGTGCCTAAATACTACTCATCTTATTAATCACATTACAGGGTTTACTACTTTGGAGTAGCGAGCGCAGTGGTAACACATCCCATAAATAGAAATAGAACACTAAATTAAAAATCTGTACATAGCATTCACTGGGCTTGTCATCAATTAGATGTTTTGTAAAAATTTTGTCTCATTATACAGAGTGGAATGTCATTCAAAATACGCAGACGCAAACACATGTATTAAACCTATTAAACACATACTGACAAGCGAATAACAGGATACAAAATGTAGCATGCAAGTTGGTTAAACGAATTTCCTTTTTCAATCATCGTGACACATTTTCGTTTCATCGTTTCAGATCACGAGTCCAAAGAAGTTTGAATTCAATACCAACAAATATTAATTGCTTTTAAATAATACACGGTATTCAACAACAATTTCAGGATAAGTTCATTTTAACTATACTGAAGGGTTAACACAACCAAATACACAATTTGAGATATGTTCCAATTTGTAAAGCGTCAAAATAACCGCCGGTATAATTTATGTGTGAGTAACCCTTTGGGCGTAGGGCGTTCGCGGGCCGTGACCTAGTTGCCATTCAAATTTTGTAGACATACGGTCTTAAAATCGTGGAGAAATCGCAGCGTATTTTAGGCATGTTTATAATTTTCAGGATAGTGCATTAGACTGCATCTTATATTAATAACAAGCGAGCTAGCGCGTAAAGTATCTTTGGATGGTGTTAATTATACCGGCCTGCGAAAATTTGGGTTTGCTCGTATAATTATATTCCTTATTACTAGTAGTAAAATAATTCAGAATTGCAGCGTGAGGTATTATTTGTGTAAACACAACACAAAAGTAACTTATCCATTATGTCAACATTATTTGGCAGAAATTTGGATGTAGGTGAATTCAGAAACTATTCTCTCAAACTATGTAGTTACTATATAAAAAATAAATTAGTAAATTCAAATTACATTTTAGCTGGTTATTAATGTTACTATGCTTTCATAGTGCGTTTAAGCTTTCTTTGAAAAATATTTAATTTGTACACCATACGGACAATATTCACTCACTTTTAATTACTATTACTAAAACCTGCATTAAGGTGTTTTTATATGTAACTTTATCGCTTGTATCTTTAAGATCCATTGAAGCCATACATTTCAACGGGCATTGAAACAATATATTCCCGTATGTAACACAAATACAACAGACGCCAGACGGCTCAACTACACGCTAATTTTATTGAGAGATCCATCAGATAATCTTAAAATTAAATTTATAGACTACAAATTGTGCAATTTAATTTACTCTCTGTTTTTTGTTTACAAATTTCAGAATATTGATACTTTTTCATATTCATTTTTTTAGAGCTATCATGGGTATTCAATCTTTTTAGATTGGTATAATGAATGTGGTGAGTAAATTAGTATTTGCTTTTATAACATTTTATGGCGAGATATTTCTTTTATACGGCAAAGTGTCCCTATTGTGTTTGATGTTAAATTAAATGGAGTCCAATATAATGTCGACTGACAAGAGATGATTACCACTCGGCAGTTGACACAATTATGCCGGCCTATTGGAATCACATATACATAGGCTGATCCCGGAACGCGACACACTTACGTGTCATTAAGAGCCGATTTAAGTAAGCCACCTCAATTTCAATCTTCAGTTCGACTTCGAGAATTAACCAATCAAATTGAGTCATTTGTAAGCATGTAAAAAAATGTTATGACTGGTCTAAATTTGTGATAGATTGAAAAAAGCTATTAAGATCGTTTATCTGAGTTTTATGTATAGCTTAATAAAAACGAGGTATTGGCAAACAAAGAAAAGAAATGTGCCAATTATTCTTAGTATTAAAAGTTGCAACTTAGATTTGCTCTCAAGTACGATATTAGCTAAGATGCTGTCAAATTGAGCTCAGCATCCTAAGATAGTCGCTATATAATCATTTATGTACTATATAAATAAATTTGTAATGGTTAACAAAACCCAAGAATATGCCAATTGTTCTATGGCCCGTTTCAATAGATGTAACTTTCGTTTTCAAGTATATTAGTTGAGGCGCTGTCAAATTGAGCTCAGCATCTTAAGATAGTCTCTAGATAATAATTTCACAATAACATCAGTTCAAATCATATCCTAAGTCACAATATGTGACGTATTTTGATAATTGAATTTTATTTGTTAAAGCCAATAATGCCGTTTTTTTTAATATCAATATACTAACCAAGCCAAGGCTTCTAATGCCTTAAAAATACACCTTAATTTGATAAAATATAATCACAGACCATTTACTAAAAAGGAGATTACGAAAAATAACGAGTCAAACTAAATCTCAATATTTCCAGAACTTAATTTTCACTTAAATTCCAACCCACTTAATACAAAGTTCCTTGAAACAGACCAAAGATTTATGAGACCGTGGTCAGACTTAGAGCGATTAGCGGGAATCATTTGCGTTACAATTGACTCGAAGCAAACGGCATATTCAGTGCAATATCGAAGTTATGACAATCGGTTTGGGGCAGTCTGTATTGATATTCCGGTTTGAGTAGACCCTTGGTGTACCGTATCTTATGTTGCAGTGGTTAAGTAGGGTTTATTTTTTGTAATAAACTCTATACAATTATAAAACAAAGTCCCCTTTTCTGCCTGTATGTATGACATCGATTTTCTCAAAATCTACTGAACGGATTTTTATAAAATTTAGATAGAGATAGCTTAAGACCCTTTTTCTATTAAATTTATGAGTATTTGATTATTATGTTAGCTATGGCTTTTATGCTTTTAAAACCGAGTCCCCTTTTTGTCTGTCTGTATGTTATCGATTTTCTCAAAATCTACGAAACGGATTTTAATGAAATTTGATACGGAGATAGTTTTAGCCCTGGAAAGGTTATGCTACTTTCTATCCCGGGAAAATATATCGGGACTTTTATCCTGGAAAACTCCTTACGCAGGTGAATCCGCGAGCAAAACTTTTATAGAACCTCTTAGTTCTAATATAATTAAAAAATTAAAAATATAAATGTCTTATGTCAAGTCGTAAAACAGATACTCAATAATAAAAACATTATCTGAATTTATCTGTATTTTCATTTCACGTATCGTATTTTCATTATTTTACTACAAAAAGCTAGTATTGTATATTCGAAAAGTCATCGATGTTTGGATGTATGTTAGTAAACCAATTCATCGAAAATCCGATCTTAGCCGAAGACACCTTAACCTTTTCTTAACATTACCCGCCGACAGTGGAGCCAAAATTCCAAAGTCCCAAAATAATCTCCGAACCGCACTGCTATTTGTCATGCAACATCTGCTCGGAAGCAGTTCGCACCGGTTGAAAGTGGTTATAAGAGGTGTCGTACGGACAAAATGGCGGACATTTCGGCGCGAACTAGCTATCAGCTCGTCTATTTGTTTTTATCGCTTTTACTATTGATTTCTGATAGTTGTACGTGGAAATTTTTGTAATGGTACCTTTTATGGAATTGACACATTATTTCTTATTGGTTTTCTTGGGTGTGTACCCATTTATAGAATGTATGTTGCTTAGATAAAGTAGTTGTTATTGGTAAACGCATAAAGTATATTTTATGTCTGGATAGTTATTGACATAAATATGATAAAAATCCTTATAGAGCCTGGTTGCTATGTCCCTTGAGAGAAGCAAAGTCCTTTACTGTAGGGCTTAGGAAAAATATAATAATAATATTTTCTCTTAAGATCAAGACAACGCCAATCACTGTATCTATGAAGCGACAATTTCAAAGAAATCGCTACGTATACCTCCCGTCACCTCGCAATTCATTTTCAACCATGTAGAATAAGGCATTTGACTGTATTTTCATTAACCTCCTTTTTTATACGACCAGCATAGTGACCACATTTGATGGTAAATGGAGTAGGGTCTGGATAAAATCTCGATTGACGAGAGATGATTATTTATTTTTATTTATTTATTTTATTATAAAACATTACTGGTGTTAGGTCTGTATATGTGAGAGTCTGCCTAAGTAGGTACCATCACAATGTCTGTTTCTGCAGCCAAGCAGCAGTGTGTAGTCACTATTATGTTACGGTTTGAAGAACATTGTGAGTATAACTACTGGTCATAATAAGACTTAACATCTCATGTCTCAGGATACCGAGCGCAGTGGAATGCCAAACCGTACTACTGTTTATGGGCAGTCGTATTGCTTATCATCAGGCAAACGACAAGCTCGTTTCGTCATTCACAGCAACAAAAAAACTAACAGCTATAACCAATTAATTACCTCTTGTCAGTCGACACTATTATGCCGCCATATTTGAATGGGGTATACACAGGCTGATACCAGAACGCGACAAACTTACGTGGGCCACTATGATGAGTTTGAACATACCTTGGTCTTTATCCGGGTGGGTACAAAATATATCCGACCTATACAGCCCAACGACAACCCCTCTGGGGATTCAGTCACGGGAAAATTGCGTAATGAAGGCCAATTCGGGGCAACATTCCCGACTTTTAGAGGTAACGTAGACACGAGGCGGATGTTTTTAGACCACCAACAATTCATTACTAATATTCCACGAAACGTGCACGTAAAATTGAACCTTAATAGAAGTTTATTGAGATATTTTTCCTGGTTCTGCGAGTTTTGTAACATAATTTCTTGAATACGGGTTGACAGCTGTCAGATTTGCTTAATAAGCGCCCGTTTGACGACGCGACACAAATACAAATCAACAATTGTTTTATTTATGCGCGAGATTAGCCAGATGGCGCCTGTCAAATATATTGGTTCGGAAATTTGGTAAACAATATTGTTTTTGTTGAGTTGTATTTTTGTTTTTCTTCTAACAGTTCTTTGCTGTACTTATAAGAAATATAGAAGAAACTTTATAGAACTCAATGTAGAGATGCGCAATCTGGTCAGTTAATGGCAAGCATCTGTCTTCAACAATAACGATATATCCCTTAATATAGATGCATTGTGTGGACCGCATTGCACTCACAAAAGGGAAACCGCCTAATAATATATTTAAATAATACAACACACGAGGTAGACAGATTACTTCATAAATGTCGCAGGAAGTTGCTGCATGCAGGCCGCTTCCAATAGGTTGATCTGGAAATCTTTGGGAGAGGCCCATGTTCAGCAGTAACTATTCTGGGACTGATGCTGAATATAACATAAATAAGAACACATCAATTGAAAACCTTAATGATTTTTTATCTTTACGCCAAATTTAGAAATTAGATAAAACTATTTTAACTTTAAATCGGAACCCAAAAGACCGGCTGCTGGACGATAAGACATTGAAAGCTGATTCTGCGTAGATTGGACTACTAGAAGCTAAAAAAAATAAAAAAATGGATAATGTAGGTAGATATTGTAACTCTCTTCAAATTCTCACTCTTCAAATGACCAACACCTCAGTCCGCCCCGAAACTACGAAGGCTGCAGTCTTCGAAACGTCAGGAAAAAATTATTTACACCGCGACAATCCGTAAAATAATTTTATTTAATCAAAAACATTCTATTGAACCCAATTACAAGCTATGGAATTTTCTTTCTTTCCAATAGCAAACTTATCCCATATTCCATCAAAATTAAAGTCTTTAATATCCTCTACCATAACATCCAAATGAACGGAACATTGCCTCACGTCATTCCGAATGACAGCAGGATGTCGTTAATATGAAGGTAGCCCCGCACGCCTCGCTACGTGACCATTTTCTCGAATCCATTGCTGATGTAATAATGTTGGATTATTTTGAGTTATTTCTTTTGTGATAATCTTTTGGAGGATAAGACTAATTAGCAAAACTACGAGTGAAATAACTGATGTTTATTAATATACTGAATGGGCGGCGTAGTTGTACGGTACAACTGCTAAAGTCACGGGTTCGATCCCCGAGTTAGGCAGTGATATTGGGTTTTTCTACTCAGTATCAGCCCGGAGTCTGGAATTTGTTCTCTATATGGCGATAGGCTCGTACCTCATCATGTGACGGAATACACATGGTGGATAGTGGGTACATCTGTTGCGCCTCTGGCTACCCCTTTGGGGATAAAAGACGTGAATATATATGTGTATTTACCAATAAAGTTGTCGAGATAGTCCTTATTTACAATAATACCACGCCCTTTCTCTGTTCAGGAGTAGGCAGAGAATTACGCACATTTTGCCACCATTGTAGATTTCTGTTTAGCAAAAGGATGAGCTTGTTTGAGATTGTTTTTTTCGTTCGGAATCGGATCAGATTTTGAAAATTCTTTAAATAGGACATGTTGCTCTGAAGTGCTTACAGTACATTTTATCTACAAAACAAAGTGAAACGCGAGCGAACTAGCGCGCAAAGCAAGAACACATTAATTCATAAAAATTTTAAGCAAGCTTTTATAATACAGTCGTATTGAAAAAGTCTATTATTTAAGATTATTAAAATAATACAAGGTTTACTTCTAATCCAAATAATAACAATATAGAATTCCGTAAGCGACAGTTCCGTTGTATATCGAGGACCTAAAGCTCCTGAAAAACAGTTCGTAAAAGAACTTGTCAACTTGTTCAACGAAGCCTAAAAGCTGTCTAAAGCTGACATGCAAAGGCCTATTCGTAAAAAATCTATCAAAGTTGGGAAAAGTCGCGTGGCTTTTTATAGCAAACTAGCTTTTCCTCGCGGCTTCGCCCGCGTGAAGGAGTTTTCCGGGATAAAAGTCCCACTTTATATTTTCCCGGGATAGTAGCCTATAACCTTCCCAGGGTCTTATACTATCTCCATACCAAATTTTGCTTTCTTATACCACGTCTTATGTCATGTCCCGTTCCCGTGGGAACGGGATAAAAAGTATCCTATGTCCGTTTCCTGGTTCTAAGCTAACTCTCCACCAATTTTCAGCCAAATCGGTTCATCCGTTCTTGAGTTATAAATAGTGTAACTAACACCACTTTCTTTTATACATATAAATAGGAAACTCAAATTTTGTATTTTATGATTTCTTATGTTTACGCGAATGTTGGACATTAAAATAAAAAGAAATAGGGATTTAATCGCGGTTTTTATATTTTAATTTTCTCCCAACGTTTCGAAGACTTAGCAGACTTTGTGGTCGCAGGGGGGACTGTCAAGACACTGTGAGCTCATTCTGCGTAGACCAGACCATCAACAGCTAAAAATTTAAAAAGTTGTATAATTGTAAAATGTAGGTAATTATTGTAACTTTGACTTTGCGGATGACCAACACCTCAGTTCTCCTCGTGTCCACGAAGGCTGCAAAGGCTTCGAAACTTTGGGAGAAAATTAAAATATAAAAACAGCGATAAAATTCGAAAACTAGTTTAATTTTAATGTCGTATATATTAGTTATAGCTTTGGTTTTTAGTTGCTATTATTTGTGCACCACAGACTTGACATGAAACTGCATTAATCCACTATCAAACATTTCGTCATCACATAGTTCATAAAAAACTTAAATTCAATAATGATGATGATTCGCGCCCCTATGGTTTTTTAAAAGGTATTAATGAACCGGCAAAAGGGCATAAATAACAACTGTGCATAGTTTGATTAATTATAATATAAAAAAATGACTGTATTCCTCCTATACAAAACGCCATTTTCATATAAGTACTTAATATAATAATTTCAACTCTATACATCGCCTACTGTTGAGCACGGAACCGCTCTACTGCTCTGAGGTTTTGACCTTAGTCCACCTCGCAGTGGTAGACTTTACATACCCTTGCTGGTGGTAGGATACATTTTATAACCGCTCGGATAGCGACCACCGTACACAAGTTGTTAGAAACCGCCATAGCGGCCCATGTAAATGTGTCGCGTTCCGGGATCAGCCTGTGTATATCCGGTGCCAACAGGCCGGCATAATTGCGTCGACTACTGAGGGGTAAACATGTCTCGTCTGTCGGCTATTGGACCCCACTCCACTTACCATCAAGTACAGTGGAGTCACTCTGACGTATGACAAACACCCTCGAAATACTTATGGACAATTCTCAGGTTGATAGGTTTCCTTACGATGTTTTCTTTCATCGTTAAAGCAAACGATGTGTGCGGAGTGGGCCTCATACTTTGAGCTTTAATGTGGGCAGCATAAATAGCTTTTTGTCGGTTTCTGTATCAGAAGAGGCTAAAGCTTTATTAAAAAAATATTTTGATTTCATCAAAATTTAGTAGGCACGGGTAAAAGTGGACGTACGGAGCGAGATAGTCGCGAAATAACGACCAAGATCCTTAAATAAACATTAAAAAAAAAAGCAAACGATAATGTATAAACAATATAAACGTAAATGAAAAGAAAATTTATATTTACCTCAATCAAAGTTCTAAAGTAATCAACAGTTTATTTCTCGCGCAACAAGTCGTAGCATCCGGGCGTAATGCACTTAATTAATATTAATTACTAGGGTAGTGTTGACGAAAAATTCCAAGTTTTAAGTAAATTACTGTCGATCTCCAATAAACAGATTAAAGACCTGAATTTAAAAAATGTTGATAGAGAATATCGGATCCTATCTTTTTGAACACCACCTAATATCCTTCTTATATTATAACAAGAGAAACCAAAAAAATATATAGTGACTGGCTTTTTCCATCTTAAAAATTACTCAGTTGCAACTTGGAGTCAGTAAATAAATAAATAAATAAAAGTAAGTTTGCGTGGTGCCTCGGAAAGCATGTAAAGCCGTTGGTCCTGCGCCTGGTCTCTCTCCGGTCATGTTGGATTACCGTCTCACCAGACTATGAGAGTGAAGGAACAGAGAGTGCTTGTGTATTGCGCACATACCTGTGCACTATAATATCTCCTGCGTTATTATTCTGTAAAAATACCGGATGGAGCAACAGGCATACATTTGTTCGAATAAAAAAAAATTAAATAGGAGAATAATATGAAACTTCGAATCAACAAATAATGTAGATTGCAACAATGTCTCTAATTGTTTGAAGAATGCCAAACATCAAGCGCGACTCGGTCGAGTTAATTCGTCGGTCAGTCATTCCGTCAGGCGACGTGCGTCAAATCTCAGCGTGCGACGTCAATTCCGCTTGAGAGCCATTATTAGGCGACGTTTTACTAATTTTTGTATATTTGATAACCTGCGTTGGACGGGTTGGGTCGACTCTATAGAGTAGTGATAAAGGTTGGTGGAAAATTTTGGATAAGTAGTAATATTAAACGGCCATCCGCGTAGTTTGAGCATCCTCGAGAATGCTTTTAAAAAATCTTCAGTCTTTAGAAGTCCAATGTTTCCCTAAACATCTAGAGACCAGCCTGTTAGAAGCCTGCATCCAGCGGGTTTCTGTAACTGCTACACGGTCCATTGTGATGGTCCTTTAGGTGATGTCCACCGCTGGGCCCGCCGGTACATGGTCTCCATACTATTAGACACCGACGTCACAATTAGTAACCAGTATATAGATAATGATAATGATATTTTTTTTTTAGTGCTTATTGAAAGCGGTGTTATTTTTTGTTAAAAAGTTTTTATTTCTTGTTTTTTTGTGTTTGAGTTTGAGAGTTTGTTGATGTATCTCCGAAGTCTAGGGTCCAGCAACAATGAAATTTATATAGGACTACACGGGAAGCACCAGCTTTCGAATAAAAAACATCATCAAAATCGGTTCACCCAGTCAAGTTCCGAAGTAACATAACAAAAAAAGCAGTCAAATTGTCTTTTTTGAAGTCGGTTAAAAGGCTGTAAATAGATAGACTAACGGCTAACAAACTGATCTTATATAATTTTCTTATGATATACAGAACCCTAGAAAATACAAAATAATATCTAAAAGCAATTTACAGCTTATCATAACATTTGAATGGCTCAAAGGAAACGACAAATTTAAACTCAATGTCAAGCATCAAACGCTATAAAAATTACTTTTTCCCACAATTGTAACAATTGAACATAACCTATCCTAGCGGATTGCTGTCATCATATCTAGATAGACGGACTTCCCTGTTTCCAATTGGAACAGACAAAGAGCTTTGTGAATGGAATGTAATTAAATCGCGTTTTCTGCCGCTTTTAACCGACTGCAATGAAAGGAAGTTCTGTAGTCCACCCGTATGTATGTTTTTATGTATTGAATTTGTTAAGATTTATAATTAAGGTATTTGTATACATCGCATTAGTATTCTAACTGTTATGGTGTTATAATATTATAAATAGTAAATAAATAAAATGTTCGCGACTCTCTCAAAAATCTTGATGTTATATTTTCGTTATTCAAATGTATATTTTTTAGAGGTCATGGCTTCATTTGTAAGCCATTATAAAAACCCAGAAAAGTACATAGCGGAAATTTCAAACAGCTAACATGCGATTTCATTAATTATTGTACCATCCATAAAAGAATAATATGTCGTAAACATGAATACATACAGTTTAGTTTCTAACCATATTCAATTCAAAAACCTTAATTCGAAACATAAATTTTCCAGAGTCGTACTTAAGTTAACCAAAACGGAATCGCGATACCGCCTATTAGGCAAACATTGGTAACTCTGTAATGGCACTTTGTGAATTTTAAAAATTTAATTAAACGTAACGCCAACCCTTTTGTGCGTTGAATTCACGTATTTATTAGAGCGGGGACGGTGGTCGCGCTGTAATTGCGACGGGTTGGGGGACGGATTTAGGTGGGTTTTGGGGGTTTGACCCCCCGACGATGAGAATATATTCTCCTGAGGTCTTCAGAGTTTAAGAAGGAAATTACAATTTTCTAATTTTTGTGCTATTTTATGTCACATGGCGGAACTTTATAATAAGTACGTTTAATACTATTAAAATATAATTACATCTGAGACAAGACTGTCAAAAGAAAATAACGCCACATAATATATATTAACATACAACCCCGCAAAAAAAAAACATCAATAGTCCATCCTAACTCGCCAATAAAACGATATTAAATTGCTCACAAACAACAAAAGTACAAATCGTAGCACAGACATTTAACCCCCTCCGAACCGCCTTAACCCGTCCCTGCAGCGGTCATTCTGACGCGAGCGTTAAAGGGTTAATTTAACGCTCGCTGCTTTGCGACATAGCCCCATGCGTATTTGCGAGCCACTATGAAGTGTACACGACGAAATTTTATGTAGATTATACATTGGCCTTTCGGCTGGCAGTCTAATCATTCAATGGCCTGTCCGTTCTATTATCACGCCCTTATGTCTAGTGGTGTCGGTAGAACTTGTAAATGTTGACGACTTTTTGGTTTAGTGTTTGACGTCTATGGCCAGTCACACACACACACAACAGCACGCATTTATCCCCGAAGGGGTATGCAGAGGCGCAACTAAGGCACCCACATTTCGCCATGTGTGTTTCCCATGATGTGATAGGGAGCAAGCCTATCGTTATATCAGGCACAAATTCCAGACTCCGGGCTGATACTGAGCAGAAAAACCCAAATCACTTTGCCCGACCCGGGATTCGAACCCAGTACCTCTGAGCACTCTCGTACCGCGCATGCAGTACAACTACGCCACCGAGGCAGTCTATGTCCAGTGGGTCCTCATTATTGAGGTTGGTGACTCTCAATTATTTTCATGATAGTGTCTCCACCGGCTTCGGTCTTCTGCCTGATAAAGTCTGATAATGGGGATCTTTACTGTTTTGGTAACATTCTTCTTCTCAGTCGTACACTCCTGGCGGAGTAGTGGTTATGGATCGTCTCAAAAATTGGTTGCGACTTCTGTTGAGACTTCTCTATTTCTCTCTATTCATGGCACTGCGTGTACATTCAGTAAGGGAGTAGACGAGTTGATGATCCATTTGGCGAATATTCGGCCACGAGACCGCCTACTCTTCCCAGTATCAACAATCGTTCCAAAGAGCTTTCATTACTTTATTACATTAGTATGTATAATGGGTGTTACCCCTAGGGAAAAAAGTATTCTGGGTAATTTTGATATTGCGTTACTAAATGAACCACATACTTATCTATTTGGAAATGACACTTTACAATAAGTTACTTGTGCCGTAGATGTAAAGTAAAAAAGTATAAGTTTCGAACAAAATCAGTATTAATAAAGTATATTTTAATTTTACGCGCTCTAATGTTACGTATACTCTTGTAAGAGAATTCGTCATAACGGGAACATAATACTTTCAATCAGAAATACACCCACGCACACGCCATACTCGCATTCAACTAGAAAATGATCAAAAAATCAGAAAACTAAAACCAGAATTTTTGCTGAAAATATTCGTTATTAATGGATGATTTTCGGCACAATGTCAGCAAAAGTGAAGACGAGTAATTTTTAACATTGCTTTACTATTGAAGAGTCAATTATTGTAGAGTTATATAGTAAAGCAATGTCAAAAATGACCCTGTATAAATCATATTTTATAGTCTATCTACTTATATAACATGTCGGTTAAACTGGCATCAGTTTTTTTTTTCCCAATGACTACAAATTGTTAATTATATAATTTGACATTACGTTATATTTAATTATTCTAGATAATTAACATAACTATGAACTTGTTGTTCGCCTCTTGGTGTCAGAAGGGAGCGAGTTTCCGCTATTTGATACGTAGCCCCCCCCCCGCAGCAGAAGTTATAACAGTGGTCAGTTCAAATTTTCAATCTTGTTTCCGACAAAGCTCATCGGAAACACATGGCGTAAAGTGCTCTCAAGGGTTTGAAAACACGAGATTGAATCTCGCTTCCGCAACTATTGGGTGTTAGTTGAATCCTGTAGTATATAACCATTGTGTTTTCAATTATATTATTACTAGCTTTTGATCGCGGCTTCACTTGCATGAAAGAGTTTTCCGGAATAAAAGTCCTGCTATATATTTCCCAGAGTAGAAAGTAACCTATAACCTTTCTAGTGTCTTAAACTATCTCCATAGCAAATTTCATAAAAACTCGTGCAGTAGATTTTGAGAAAATCGATAACATACAAACACACAGCTTTTGGAGACTTTGTTTATAACAGGTATAGATGATTAATTTCTAGTTAGGTTTATAAAACGAGGTTGTCTATATATGTTCCCTGTAAGCGGCAATAGTCTCGCCACTATCACATCATGGGACGGAGTACACATGGTGAAGTGAGTGTATTAGTTGCGCTTCTGCCTTCCTTTAGGAATGAAAGGCGTGAGTTATACGAAAAATATTTTTCTTTTCTAGTGGATATTGTAAAACAATATAACACCCATCATGACTACTTTTTCTACATGAATACTTTTAGGCTTAACTTTAATTATAAGTGTGTTATATGTATAGCTTTGTTTATAATAATATAATATAAGCTGTTTGTTATTCCAAAATAAATAAATAAATAAATGACTTTATGTCCAAGTAGGCAGAGGTGCAACCAGGGTACCCGCCTTCGCTAATGTATCCCGTTGTACCATGATGTTAGAGACCCTATGGCTGTATCAGGCACAAATTCCAGATTCCAAGTCAATACTAAGAAAAACATCACTTCACCCGACCAGGGATTCGGACCCGATGCCTCATAGCTGTGTGCGCACGTAACAGCGACAGCGAGGCAGTAGATATCTATTTTTCTTAGTCTTCAAAGCAAAGCAAAGTCTTCGAAACGTCAGGAGAAAACTAGAATAATTAAAACCGCGATAAATTCCAAAAAATATTTTACTTTTAATGTCTCTTATAAGCGGCGATAGCCTAGTTGGGTGTGGAACGGACTGCCAGACGAATGTCCGCAGGTTCAAATCCCAAGGGCACACACCTCTGACTTTTCTAAAAAAAATCATGTGTGTATTCTTTGTGAATTTATCATTCGCTTTAACGGTGAAGGAAAACATCGTGAGGAAACCTGCACATCTAAGAAGTTCTCTATAGGAATTTCGAAGGTGTGTGAAGTCTACCAATCCGCACTAGGCCAGCGTGGTGGACTAAGGCCTAATCCCTCTCAGTAGTAGAGGAGGCCCGTGCCCAGCAGCGGGCAAGTATATAATACAGGGCTGATATTATTATAATGTCTAACATTCCCGTAAACATAAGAAATCATTATACCTATTTATTTTTTTATTATCGAATCCCACAGTCACTACCGAGTGAAACCTGCGAACAGTATACTGGATTCCCCCAGCTTAGCGACTGCAGGGTCCTGGAGGAAAATGGAAAGAAGAAAATTAGGAAGGAAGTGTTGGTGAAGGAGAAGGGAGCATCTTAAAAGGGGTAGAGCGGAAAGGGAAGGAGAATGTTCTCGGGCCCTTATAGGCCTTAATGTGATAGTTCAACCATGAGGTATACATTGATGTGCTTAGGTCCGCGACATATTAATGTCCCCATATGCATGGGCGTGCGCTGTTTTTTTTATTGCTTTGAATGACGAGACGAGCTTGCCGTTCGCCTTTTGGTAGCAATACGACTGCCCATAAACAGTAGAAACACCATCCAACACCTTGAATTACAAAGTATTGTTCGGTATTCCACTGCGCTCGCAATCCTGAGACATGAGATGTTAAGTCTCATTATGTCCAGTAGTTATACTGGCTACAATATCCTTCAAATGGAAACACAACACTGAATACATTGTTGCTTGCTGGCAGAAATAGATATTGCAGTGGTACCTATCCAGGTGGACTCTCACATATGGGAGACCTACCACCAGCGCTTGGAGACTTAGCGCACAAGAATTGCCTCGGGAGTAGGTACCTATTGTATCTATATATTACAGAATGACCGAAATAACTTATTTCAATTGTATTTGTTATATCTGCTGTCTAATTAGCGGATTATATCAAAGTTGACTGAAGCTTTGTTATCACGTGAGCTTTTGAGGGCGACCATGATTTTCAACTTTCGACTTTCTTTCGCTTTTTTCGCGATAAATGCGATTTCATTAGAGATGGTTAGTTGTTAAATAGAGAGTGATTATTTTCGCCACTCGATGTAATTAGAACAACCTTGTAAAAACTATATACAGGGTTATTTTGACATTGTTACTAAATTACTTCATAAAATCCTGGGTCCTTCATAAAATGCAATAAAAAGTACTTACAGGCCTATCTATACTATTAAAGACTTTTATTTTTTTTTAATCTTTATTTAAGGAGCTTGGTCGTTATTTCACGACTATGTCGCTCCGTACGTCCACTTTTATCCATGCCTACTATTTTTTTATAAAATAAAATATTTTTTTAATAAACCCTTAGCCTCTTCCGATACTGGAATGGACAATACAGGCCTATCTGTACTATTAAAGACTTGCATCGGTATGATTTGGCAAGCTAGAATTGCCTCTCAAATGTAGTATACAAGGCATTTTTTTTTTATTTTTATTGCCTTAGAACAATTCCTTGTTGCGGCAAACGAGCGAGCGGTCCGCCTGATAGTAAGCAGCATCCGCCGCTCATGGAATTTGCAATACCAAAAGCACAGCCAAGCCTTGCCTGCTACTTTAAAATAAGTCACTCAAACCGTAAATGTAAAATGAAAAAAAGCAAGTTTCAAATAAATATTATATATGTTTTTATTCGCCCTTATTCCACTACTACTATCAAAATATATAATTTAAAATTATAAAAAAAAACCCGAAAATTAAAACTGAAATTTTTGGTGTAAATATAATATGTCATATGTGAATGATTTTTGGCACAATGTTAGCAGAGGTAAAGATGAGTTTATGAAGTCATTATTAACTGAATATCAAAATGTACCTGTATTTATGTCACCCTACTTTGCTCACATGTATTTGACAGGACATGTCAAAATATCCATTTGTGTAACAATAGATATATTGTTGAATTATCGCATTGTTCGGATCGGCTGGTTCTGACGGAGTTACCTTATGTTGTATATGTTTGGTTATTTTTTAAATCAGGCTGATTAAGTCAAATTCAAGGCGATAAAAAAAATCAAATTAGTTTATAAATGACAGAGTTCAAAAACCAAAATACTCGTCGAATTAATAACCTCCTCATTTTCTGAAGTCGGTTAATAATTACAAACCATCTGCTTCAATACTTATCATTTCATTTCATCCGACACTTTTATGAAATTATCTTTTTTCAACTTTTCTATATAATATTGATATAATAAGGGGTAAACACTATACAGATTACTCTAACAATTTGGCACTTTGTTAGGGGCCATAAAAGTGATTAGGTACTATATTAGTGCTATTTATGGGGCACAATTCACTTGATACTTGAATAAAAAGTTCAAATCTAAAAACGATCAAAGGCCAGTAAACCCGATATCTAAGATTATACAACATACATTGGGAAGATTGTTATACAATAATTCTGCGCTCGTGCGACGGTTACTCAAACAACCGGGAAATAGCAAAACACCAATGCAAAATACAATATTTTTTTTCATATCATGATTTGCACGTTTTCAATGAGAATATTGGCATATTTCCTATAAATATATTATTTTTGTATTAATTTCTGAAGACACAGATATTTCAGATTAGACCACGACTTATTACCAATTAAGCGGCGATAGCTTAGTTGAGTGTGGAACGGACTGCCAAGACGAATGTCCGCAGGTTCAAATCCCAAGGGCACACATCTCTGACTTTTCTAAAAAATCATGTGTGTATTCTCTGTGAATTAATCGTTCGCTTTAACGGTGAAGGAAAACATCGTGAGGAAACCTGCACATCTGAGAAGTTGTCTACAGGAATTTCGAAGGTGTGTGAAGTCTATCAATCCGCTCTAGGCCAGCGTGGTGGACTAAGGCCTAATCCCTCTCAGTAGTAGAGGAGGCCCGTGCTCAGCAGTGGGCAAGTATATAATACAGGGCTGATATTATTATTATTAAGTATATTATATTACCAATCGGTAATAACTTTCGAAGCACAAATTTGGTCCTGATATCCGTCCTATAACTCACTATACTGTTTAATGTCTTTGGAAAAATCAATGAATTAAACAATTGCTATTTCGTTCTACGCAGTTTGAAAATATCTACATAGCTAATATAGCCATCAACTGTAGTTACAGAACTTTTTGACACGTATACTTAGAATTATCCTGGCTTTATGTGAAATAGGAATAATAAACCAGTTTGTTCATTCACTGTATTGCTATAAAATTGTTAGAAATCTAATTCATTTACCTACTAACCTTCGCCCTTATAAAAACAAACATTGTCCATTATCTTAGATCGGTTTAAATTAATTCATTAAGATATAAAACATCAATTAGTCAAACAGATAAAATAATGAGGGTATTTAATATTGCTTTACCGTATCGCTAAATTAAGTCACACGAAACGTAAAACCATTGCTGGTTCAAAGCGCCTGATGGAAAACTCATAGCAAACTTGTGCCGCAATGTAAAACGAAGTAGAAACAAAAACAAAGATATTTCGAGAGAATGTCAACACTGTAGGCAGTAAAATCGCAGGACAGTCACGCGATGTCGCTGTTGCGGTTAAAGTTAAATGTTGTTGATTTGTAAAAAAAACTAATACCAATTTCATATTTATTTATTTAATTTTAGAAAGGCTTACAGACTAATTTTACAATTGTACAACAATATATCGATGGCTCCTAAGTAAACTATCGTATTTGAAAAAATAGCGTTTCGTTATCTACTACCAAATTGTTTACTTCCAAACCCATTACAAAAAAGTTAGTAAATGATTTTTAATGAAGCATTTTTTTCGTTTGTTAACTTTTGAATTAAATCGGTTTGGTAGTAAACAGTACCTGCTTTTAAAACGAAATGCTTAAAAGAAATATCGATAGTTTTGCAGCTACTATAGTTTACTTAGGAGCCATCGATATTCTAACAAATTGCTGACAATAAGCCTCCACCAAGATAACTTAAATAAGAGGTTTACATGTATAAGCGAAACTAGGAAGGACTTTTACACGGAATCATATTACAATTTAAGCCAATGCGTCCTAAGCACTTGATCGATAATTAAATTTATTATCAACAAAGAATTGCTGTGTTAACAATCGTTATAACCTTAAACATTTTTGCAACTCAGTAATAATTATAAATAGACTAATTAAAGAATTCATTAACTGCATTTCTTAAGTCCATCTTGTTGACGATGAGCCAGTACTGAACCAGTTAAAATTAAAAAGGCGTTATAAGAAAAATATTTATTCACTTACGACCCAAAACTCTCAAGTGACGAGTAAGTAAGTACAAAAAAACAACATTTTATCGAGGGATCGGAATTTAAATAATTAAAAATAGAAAACTAAATTTTACTAAAAAGTATTTGCGTCGCTAACAATCCACAAAGATTAGCTAATCTACGCGTTTTTCATTGACAAAAATACATATAAGTTTTTTTGTAGCTAATGCTATTAAAACTTCAACAAAGCGCATTTACATTTTGTGTTATATTATTACATCGTTAACGTACCTACCTAATTAAACATTTATAATAAGATAAATAGAACATCTTAAAACTATAGAAGACATATTTGATAATACCTCTATGGATTTTCGAGATGCACTCCTGGTTGAATGAACATCAAGTATTCTCAATTCTCAATACATTTGATATCACAATACCAGGCTTACATACAACAATAGCGTTGACTGACAAATCTTGTAGACATTTTCGAGGCTTCGTATGGTATCCGATATATTAATTCTCAAACCTAAGTTGAATAGTAATATTCAGGTGAAATGGTATTAATTAAGTACAATGTAACGCGATTATAAGTTATTTGGAGTTATTGAGGTAATAAGAGTTAAAAAGAAGTTAAACATTGCTTGACTATTTTTGTAGTTAATGTTACAATTTTATAAATAATGATTTGTTTTACACAAAACAGCTTACAATTCTTAGTATTTTAGTTTTAAATATTATGTTATATTAAATACTGTTTTTGTTGTTTTTTTAATCAACTCGCTTCCGTTTCTAACAATACAATATACATATAATTGATCTTCTACCCTAGACTCTATGCTGGCGGTAAGATATATTTTATGTCCGCCCAGATACCAAACCACAAATGTTTTAAAACCCGCCATAGTGGCCCATGTGTGTTGCGTTCCGGGATCAGCCGGTCTATATCTGGTTCCAAAAGACCGGCACAATTGTGTCGACTGCCGAGGGGGAATCATCTCTCGTCAGTCGATATTGTATTGGACTCCACTCCACTTACCATCAGGTGCTGTGGAGTCACTTTGGCGTGACCACATATAAAAAAATAATTATTATTCTAGGCGTTTTTAAAAATGTCACAATGGCACAAATTCCTGCGACACCACAGCCTTATTTATATGCAGTGAAGAAAAGCTATTACTCTTTAGTAATAAAGCGTGGACTACAGTAGGAAATGGCAAAAGAAAAATGTTTTGCAAATCCCAAGGAATGTAAAAGTAATGACTTGGAAAAAAAAACACATTAACAATCTCATTATTGTTAAGCCAATATTGGTTCTAATGCTGGTCCCAGGCATATTTCTTTCTGATGGGTTTTATATACAGTCTTTCGTCTTATATTAATAATATATATTATGTATTTTATTTAACGCTTTTGCTCGTGACTCCGCCCGCAGTGAGTTTTCCGGGATAAAACTCCTGCTTTATTTTCCCGTGATAAAAATCAGCTTGTCTTTCCCAGGACTTCAATCTCATCTCTAAAACAACTTACGTATGAAGCTCAATGTTGCAAATTAATGTCGTTCCTCCCCGAGGTAATTCTGGTCTTGGTATCGACATTGAATGCACGCCCATGCACAGGGGACATTTGTCGCGGCCCTAGTCACACAGTTAAGTGTGTATACCTCATGGTGGCCAATTCACATTGAGGCCTATGAGGGCTCAACATTTCCAAGCCCTCTCCTCTCCTCTCATCCTAAGGAGGTCCCTTCTTCCCCCACACTTCCTTCCCAGCTATCCCCTCAACTTTACTCCAGGGTCTTGCAGCTGCTAAGTCGGGGGATTCCAGTATCTCTTTAGCAAGTTTTCTCCGGTGTTGATAGCGGGATCTGATACACAAAAAAAAAGTCAATTAGTTTGCTATAAACCTGAAGAAAAGATATCTCAAAAGACCAAAGATAAACAGTTAAGATGATAAACGTTTCGTATCAGGAAACTACGATATGCATAACTTTAAAAATTCAATTTCTCAGTACTAGACAAGGTGCCGTAGCGTCGATCGAGATATTGCATATTTTGCCATATTGCAGGCAAACTGCCGAAGATATAAACTTAACATAAAACAGAGTGAAGGGGATTTAGTGTTATACTAACAAATGGTATTGAAGTATTATATAGAAATGAACAGGTTTTTGATGCTAAGGAATAAGAATTAAGTTGTTTTACTTTAACTCACAAAGTTGAGTGAATTATACCTAAGAATAGTATAAATAAATAAAGTATTTATTCATTATTGTCGCTGTACACTATTTATGCAATGTTATTTTGATAATGCGTTAATAATTGAATCTAATAAATCGTCTTTACCTTTGCTACCATTATACCAATAATCATCAATATTTTCACCAAAAATCACAGTCTTACTTTTCAGATTTTTTATAATTTTGTAGTTGAGTTTTATTGGCTAAACACGATAATTCTGTTTTGCGACTCTGCTAGGATGGCCCGTGGCTTAAGATTGGTTGTCACCGCCAAAAACTATCACCTAGTACATAAGTCAATCTATTTAGTTTTTAGCACAGAACTGTGACATAAATAATGAAATCAGTTTTTAGGCCTAAGCTAAACTTACCTTAGTTCTTGGTCTGTAGCCGGCATAAATGGCTCACTGCCATGATGTGGTGAGGGCGACCTCACAACATTATGGAGCCATTTTCGGTATATTTGTCGCTTAGATATCATTGCCTTTCAAGCGTCGATATATTAAACATAAACCTTCTATTAGTTAAAGAATTGAAATAATAAAATACCCAGAGACCGTCGTTTGCAGTCAATACAGTAACAAATGAGATAGATGCCCAAAAAGATCTTCCATAAACAAATTAAATGCCAAACGAAACAAATGAAACATGGAAGTAACGAGCCTTGCCAACAAATTAAATGAGAAAAGTTTCCGGGTACGTTATGTTCAAAGGTTTTCCAAATGTATGTTGAAATTGGAGGAAAAGAATGATATTGATTTGGTACAGTTAATGCCTTCTTCTTCTGTTTTTTTTGGATCCTTTTATGCGAGTCGGAATCTCTGGGTCTTTATGTTTATAAAACACACTAGCCTTTATCTTTGGTGGTGCAGACAGAAGTACCAGGGCACCAATTTTTCGTTGTATGTTACGTTCCATGATGTGATAGGCGGCGAGCGTATCGCCACAAAGTAAGAACAAACAATATTGACCGATTTGGGATCCAAATCTGGGACCACAGAGCGGTGGTGTTGCCAGGCACGAAATACAACTGCACCATCGAAGTAATCAAGGTACGAATTTTGACCTCTGATTCGAATCTGGGACCTTACTAGGCATGTTATATAACTACGTCATCGAAGTAGTCGGGGCAGATGGTGTTGATTATGTTAATGATAATACCAATAATTTTGCGAGGGAAGTGTTACTAATTTAACAATGGTAGACAGTATTAAAAACAGTTACCTTAAGATTAGACTCAATATGAAGCAAAATATATTACAAATACCCCCCAGTGCTCGACATGGGAATTGAACCAAAGACCTTCTGGTAGTCTTTTACACTCAGGTTAAAAATAATATTTAATAATCTTCATCAATATCCCTCTCATTCGTAGAGGAGGCCCGTGCCCAGCCGTGGGACAGTATATAATACAGGGCTGATATTATTATAATATCATCAATATCAACCAATTGCAGTCCACTGTTGGACACAGGCCTCTACCAAGGTACGCCACAGAGCACGATCTGATGCTTTATTCATCCAGTCGCTGAAAATTTAGTACCTATTAAACTAACAAATATGTAATGTGGCCTTAATTATAATAAAAATCTTTTTTTTTATTCATTGCTCACATCATTCAACTAATATTGAAAAGACTAGAGTGTCTTGCCAGCTCTTCTCTGGTGGAAACTGTTTTCCGATCTGGCGAAAGGGAAAAAATTTACGGAATCTAATCTAATTTTATATTTTATGGGTTTCATTACATTATTTTATTTCATTCAGTAGATGGAGGCGATTCAAAAAGCGCGTAACGCATTCATGCAAGGAAAAGAGAAATAACAAATTCATCTGACAAAGCTCGTGAGTCGAATTCAAATTTGCAAGACCTGTTTATATTACAAATTTAAATGACATCTACCTGTACAATGGAGAAGAAAATTGTCCAAGTCATGTGTGTTGGATTATTCAATGGATACGTGTATCGCTTTTTTATTCGACTATCTAGAGAAGAGAGATGTTTTTGGATGCATCTTATTTGATATGTAGCACACTGCGTAGTACTATGAATTAGAATAGTCTTGACTGAACTAAGTTGTGAGACGTGGTTAAAAAGACTATATAGCTGACATTAAGCATCACTAGGAAATTTACTGCTTTTTCAGTAAAAATTTAATTATTTTTCGGATTATATCGCGGATTTAATATTTTAGTTTTCTCCCGACATTAAAAAAAATAAAATAGTTATGTTATTGTAAATTTAAGTAGATATTGTAACTTTGACTTTGCGGATGACCAACACCTCAGCCATCCCCCCCCGTGAACACGACGGCTACAAAGTCTTCTAAACGTCGGGAAAAAACTAAAATATTAAAACCGCGCTAATATTTGGAAAACATTTATGTCTAACATTAGCGTAAATATAAGGAATCATTATGCTTTCTCAGTGTTCCTCAGTACTATTTTCCCCTTATCCATCGTCAGTATGTAAAGTCCTCCCATTTTGGTTATAGGCCTCGCATACTATGCCACCTCTGATGTCGATTTTAAACTTTAAACATGCCCTTATCATTCATGAATTTTAAAGTTATTGTGTGCTGGAAAACTCTACTGCACACAATGGTGTCTCATATAACATTAAAAATCAATAGTTGTTAATAAGTTACCATCAGTTTGTAATTCAACATATTATATTCTATTTAATATCTGCTGACATAACATATGTAGCGGGATAGTATTAGCTAATCTAATATTATAATTATCAAGTAATCCACAGGATTACATGTGACAACAACTTTAATTGATTAGGTCATTGAAATTACGAAATTAACTTCGATTTAGATATTGTACATTTAGCGTTTTTAATATTTATTTGTTTGACAATTAACTCAAAACTAAATGTTATTTAAAACTTATAACAAAAACTTAACTTATTTACTAAAAGACAACAATTTTAATCAAATTAATTAACAAATTAGCAAAAGAGCAAGAACATAAAAATATAGTTAGCGAAATGCAACGATTGTGAACGTCCGTCCGATCCTAAGCAGAATGATAGCAAAAGTGTATTGCCAACGCAGTGGTCCGCTGGCCAGCCAGTTCAGTTCGCGCCCTTTTTCTTCTTTTTTTTTTCACACGACTCACAATGTCACCTTGCTCATTGTATCTATAGCAAAGTTACATTTTATCTGATATAGCATTGTACAGTCCAAATATAACATTGAGAAACCAAATACGTCGTATCTTAAAAATATTATGGAATCTGACCCATTTTTAAGAGTGTTATTATGGTTAGTGTAACTACTGGACATAATAAAACTTGACATGTCTTACGTAGAATGTCGAGCGAAGTGAAATATCACACAATACTTTGTAATTCAAGGTGTTGGATAGTGTTTCTACTGTTCATAGGCAGTCGTATCGCTTACCATCAGGCGAACGGCAATCTTCCCTCGACATTGAAAGCAATAAAAACAAAGTATCAGGTAAAGTGGTTAATTGCATCTGATGGTCAGTGGTGTAGTACTTATCAAGTTAAGAGATGATTGATCCTCGCCATTCAACATAAATATATCGGTTGATCCCGAAAAGCGAGACACATGGGTCACTATGACCGGATTTATCCCTTACACCGTGTTCGCTATCTGGGCGAATACAAATAACCTACCACCAGCAAGCAGCACCAGCAATTGTTCATGACCGATGGTGATTTCTTATTATTTATTCCTCTACACGCTCTTAGAGATAGCGTAGTTGGCTGTGGAACGGACTGCCGAGAAGAATGTCCGCAGGTTCAAATCCCAAGGGTACACACACACCTCTGACTTTTCTAAAAATTATGTGTGTATTCTTTATGAATTATCGCTTGCTGTAACGGTGAAGGAAAACATCGTGAGGAAACCTGCATACCTGAGAAGTTTTCTATATGAATTTCGAGGGTATGTGAAGTCTACCAATCCGCACTAGGCCAGCGTGGTGGACTAAGGCCTAATCCCTCTCAGTAGTAAAGGAGGCCCGAGCCCAGCAGTGGGACAGTATATATTACAGGGCTGATATTATATTATTATTATTACACGCTCTTTGACCTAGTTCTGTTATAGTAAAAGATTTTATAGGTATGTACTTCACGTAGTTTTCTTTGTTCCAACCTTGAGGGCAAAAACAAAAGAGAATCACAAATCACCCTTCTCGTAATAAGTTCAGTGTAATTAAATACTTCCCAAGTGCCATAACCATTGCCGCCTACGTGTACGTGTCGTGCCATTGTACAGCTTTATTACCATCGATGGATTGAGAAATGGTCCTGAATTACCAATATTAGGATGTATTAGGTATTCTGGGTAACTTTGGAGAAGCTGTCTTGTAGAATGATTTCTTATGTTTCCGCGAATGTTAGACATGAAAATGAAGCTATTTTGTGGAATTTATCTCGTTTTTTTTGTATGTAATATGCTACCGACGTTTCTAAGACTTGGTAGCCTTCACGGACTGTAGAAATCTAGCGTGTAGGAGTTAGGTTCCGCGCAGACGTAGTCGTCCATTTTTTATATTATAATTTGCTACCGATGTTTCAAAGTCTTTGCAGTTTTAATGGTTATGGGTATGTAGAAGTCTGGCGTGTAGGAGTAAGGTTCCACGCAGACGTCTAGTCACCAAGAGTGTTATAAACCTAACAGCTGCTGAAGTTGCTTAAACATCTTGAGATGCAGTTTGAAGCAACTTGATGTGCTAATGTTGCTGAAACATTCGTTGGCTTCATAATGTTATTTGATGTAAATTTAGACAAACTGCGCGAGGGCTTAAGACTATTCTGCATTTACGTTCTTGACTTTTAGGAAGGATTTTCAACACGCATTTTAATGGCGACTTTTCAAAACCAAATTTACCAATATATTTACAGCGTCGTTGGGAGTAAAACGGAATGCCGAGATGAATATCCGCAGTTTCATAACCCCAGGGCACGCATCTCCGACTATTCTAAAGGTATGAGAGTATTCTTTGAGAATTATCGCTTGCTTTAACTGGGAAGAACATCATCAACCTGCATATCTGAGAAATTCTCTACAAATAATTTTGAGGGTGTGTGAAGTCTACCAATCCGCACTAGACCAGTGTGGTGGACTAAGACTTAATCCCTCTCAGTATTAGAGGCCCGCGTCCAGCAGTGAGACCGTATACAACACAGGGCTGATATCATATTATCGCCTGTATATATTTAAAATAAAGGCCAAATTTATGGTATTTTTATTGAGATCACGCGTGGGTATTAGTAAAGTTGTTCGAATGGACCATTAATCAGAATCACTTTCCGTTTCATTGCGTCAAACTTTTGGCTTGAAATTGGTTTCTTAAATCTTATATACACATAAATATGGGTAGGGTTGTGTAATGGTTAGATATAGTTAATTTTTATATTCAAACTGAAACACAACCCTTGATAGAAGAAATAGACATGCAGGTATGTCGAACTCGTGCATGAGAGGAAATTATAATAATATTAGCCCTGTATTATATACATGCCCACTGCTGAGCACGGGCCTCCTCTACTACAGAGAGGGATTAGGCCTTAGTCCACCACGCTGGTCTAGTGCGGATTGGTAGACTTCACACACCTTCGAAATTACTACAGAAAACTTCTCAGATGTGCAGGTCCCCTGTTTTCCTTTACCGTTAAAGCGAACGATAAATTCACAAAGAATACACACATGATTTTAAAAAAGTCAGAAGTGTGTGCCCTTGGGATTTGAACCTGCGGACATTCATCTTGGCAGTCCGTTCCACACCCAACTAGGCTATCGTCGCTTACAAGGAGGAAATTAACACGAAGTAAATGTTCACAATCCATTTATAATATTAGTAAGAAATGAGATAGTAATTAACGTTGAGTCAAGCCTCAACCCAGTATCGCCGTTGCGCCGTGTCCGCTGTTTGACGAAACCTTTTGACTACGTTGAATTAGTATATTTCCAACTCCGCTCCATATTTCTATTTGATTTTTGCATGATAAAGAGAGATTAGTGTTCCCTAAGACTCGTAGAGCTCTACCGCTCGGTGTCTTCAAACACGTGCCACTGCTGATCCTTAGAGGAATTGTAGTGATTGGTGTGTTGGCGAATTAAACCTTTATAAGTCAGATAAGTTCTATGTTCTTTAGAAGACCTGCATCATTTAAACTATTATATGAGTCCTGACACTTTTTTTATTGTTATTTACAAAAAAAAACTTAATAAATGTTAAAGGAAAAAATAAAACAAGAATGAAATATGTTTTATCCCTGGGTAATAAACTTATTGATTTTGGACCTAGTTGAGGCTATAGAAATAATGACGATATCAATATTATTACAATATTTGTATTCTTTCCCTATATAATAAAAATATATTAAAACTACTCGAAATATTTCAGGTAAGAAAATAAAATACGTTCTGTCATAAAAAGTAAAACGGAATAAATACATAAATTTAAAAACTGAGTCAATGTTTTACGATTTAAGTACGTAACCAAGGTACTATGACCGTATTAAGGTTTTATTTTAATATTCAATCAAACGCATTAGGAAACCGCGCCGCAAAGTTGGGTAACAGACTTTGGCGCCATAGGCATGTATGCCAATCTTCGCCATAAGTTATTGTGGATAAGACTTGTTAAAAATAAAATATGTACTCTAGATGTAAAATTGTATTTATGACCTAATTAGTATTGGACGTTGGATGTGTGTATGTTTTTTCCTCTTTCACAAAAAAACTAATTAACGGATTTGGATAAAACTTTACAGTAATTTTGGATATACATCGGAATAACACATAGGCTACAATTTATAATCATTTTGTGTAATTTGGTCATAATATTACGATACATATCACTTAAGTCGGAAAAAGAATTGCTATATTGGTATACGCCGCGTAAACCGTTGGAGTTAGACAAGGATGATGTACCATAGGATTGTATATATATATATATATATTAACTAGTTCTAAATAAAAGCTTGCGACAGCATTTATCTACCTTTTATGTGGAAGCCACTATGACCTAAATAGTAATTTTCTCAAAATCTACTGAACGGATTTTTATGAAGTTTCGTATGTAAATTGTTGACCCTGGTAAGGTAATAGGCTACTTTCTATTCCGGGAAAATATATAGCGGGACTTTTACCCCGGAAAACTTCACGCGGGCGAAGCCGTGAGCAAACGCTTGTTATTAATAAAAGATCATTAAAGACATTAAAAGTACATTACTAGTGGTCTTCTCACTATTATGAGGACCCTAAATATTAACAGTTATTACATACATCTTTAAAATTGCGAGAATGTTCCAACTAATATGGATTACTTAATAAGTTTGTAGATTACTACGGCAGTATGATGCAGTATTGCAACAAACGCGCCTTAAAGTTGGTACAGCGAGATTTTATATCGACACAACTCTGTCTGTTTGCATGTATTTTATTTAAATAGTAGAACACAGTGAGTATTCTTGAATGACGCTGATCTTCTCTCCAAGTAACCCATTAGCATGTTTACATTCTACAACGAAATAAATTGATTTTAAGATTACTCTTAAGGCCCCTTTTTTGATTATTCAAATAAAAGTTATTTTTAGGTTATGTGTCGATTTTCAATCCTCGAAAAAATGACCTATATTTGAAAAAAGTCTCATTTTTAAAATCAGTTACGTATTACTTAACGAATAACTTTTTTCAAAGATTCAAAATTATTCCCTAATTCTTTAACAAAACGTCGTATCCATATTGTTCTAAACGTAAACAAACAGTCTTGTGTAGTGAACCTGCGTAGGAGTTGATATTCAGGTCGCCAAGAGTTTAGTAACAAAGCATTATACTTGTATATGGTTTTGAGATAATAAAATAAATCATCTTTCTTGCTAAAGAATGAACGAATTTAGTCCAATGTTTAGTTCAAATAACATTTTATTTTGTTTTATAGTCATAGATTGTAGTGGGTGGAAGAGTTGAAAGTGAAACTAACCAATTACTGTAAATCAATATTTAAAGCTAACAAAGCATTCTTCCTGCATGCAAAACGATATATTATATAAAGATTTTGTATACTTACGCGAATACACATTGATAATAAACTATATAGACATTTTATCCCGGAACAATATATGTATATTGGGACATTCATCACGAAAACTCTAGCACGCGAGTGAAGCCGCGAGCAAAAGCTACTGCTAAGATAAAAGGGAAGAATCACCTGTCACTTAAACGTCACAACTACCAATTTGAAACAATGTTGGTCAGTCTTTTGTTCCTATTCAGATCGTCTCAACTTAGGTCAGTAAATAATGTTCTTACATTAATTAACCGACAATTTCAACTTTCAAAAGATGTATTTTATCATTTAACCTCGAATTGAACAAAAACTTTCGTTCCAAGTTCTCTTATCGATTCAAGTCACAACCCAATAGCGACTTCGTACATGGAGAAGGAATAACTGGAAATGTTAGTGTTTAGATTTGATTGGCCTTTTTTTTGGTTTCGTGGAGACAGTGCCTTATTACTACCGCCTTCTTGGAGGGAGACACAATAATGCTGGCCTTTTACAACCGTATATACAGGGGTTGATCGCGGAACGCAACACTTACGTGAGCCATTCGGACGAGTTTGAAAACCTTGTGTAAGGTGGTTGCTATCCCGGCAAATATAAAATATATCTTAACACTAGCAATCGATATAATAAGTACTACGTATTAGATTTCGCGTTCCGAACACTCACTGTGTTCAACTGATTTCAACTGATATCCATTCAAACTGACTAGTATGGTCAATATGAACAGCTTGTGGTTGTGTACGGAGTGACGCTCATGATACAAGAACTCGAGCCTAAGTGTAACCCTGGATTTGAATTGAAATAGGTTATAACAATGACGTTTTGGTTGCCATTTTAGTTGAGATTTTGAAGAAATAGTTTATATGGACGTTCGTGTCTATAGAATATACGTCAATGCTAGAAGTAATATAATAGCAATTTTAATATAATGTACAATAGCCAAATAGTCCTAGAATGATTACCAAAATATAATCTTCACAGATACTGCCATATCTAGAGAACCCGAAGCATCGTCACCAAATTTCCCCAGTCCGACAGGACGCAACTTTTCTACTGAACTCCAATTAATTATATCGGATAATGAGTTGCCGCCCTACGCCAAGTTAGCTACGTGATTCAGCGGCAGCTTACAAACGCTATTTTCACTTTATGTTGCCCTGGTACTTTTAAACAAACAATTACTGATTTTGCAATATTTTTTTTCGTTTTATTTCTTTATTTGGAGTTTTGTGTCGGTTCATTGGTATCTTAAATCTTAATTAACATAGTTTAATAAATTTAAGAATTATTTGTCTTAATTAGGTAGGTTTGATTCCTTCTTAGCCAAATGTCGGCCAAGGCCTTTAATTCAACGGAGATCACATAGGTGAGCAGGAGATATTATACTGCACAAGTGTGTGCACATTGCACAGGTGCACTCTCTGTTCCTTCACTGTCATAGTCTGGTGAGACGGTAATCCTGCATTACCGGAGAGAGAACAGACGTTGGACCAGCGGCTTGACGTGCTAAGATAGGTATAACCTCGTCGTCTATTAGGTCTTTAGTTAAATATTATTTAGAAACATATAACGTCAATATTGATTGATGTCTTTTTTGCATTTCTTTCATACAGGTATTATCATCATTATATTCATCATCATCATCATCAACAATATTAGCCAAGGATGTCGATTGGATTTAGTGAGTATTTATTATTTAGTTATTAATAATAATATCAGTAATGTATGATATACTGTTCGACTGTTGGGCACGGGCTTTTACTACTAAGGTTTAGTCAATAACGCTTTGGAAAAGTCAGAGACGCATGCTCGTGGGCTTTGAACCTACGGGCTTTCGCCTCGGCAGACAGTTCCACTTCTCGACTATCGAGTTATTCCTAATATTAATTCAATAATTTATCATACCGATTTTATACTTAACAAATTCCGTCCAAGTATACACCAAATATATCAAGTATATACCAAATACTTGATCTACATTACTCTAGAATCCTATCTATCAAAATAAATTTTCCAAAGCCGAGATGGAAACAGAAAAATACATCGCCTTTGCAGTATTGATATTTTTTAATTTAAGTTCGCCCCAGTCTGGGACACGGTATAAAGCATTGTAAGGAAATACGAAATTGGATTCCTGTATCTTTATATCCGTTGGGAATTTTTAATATTTGATAGTGAAAGAGGGTAGGAAGATTGGAGTAGCTATTGTCAAAATATTCTAGCTTCATGAATAGCTGAGATTATCTGGGAGCATTTTTGAAAAAAGTAATGAGTTTTAAGCGTTTTGCAAATATTAATTTCAAGACCATTAATGACACTAATAAGCGGCGATAGCCTAGTTGGGTGTGGAACGGACTGCCAAGACGAATGTCCGCAGGTTCAAATTCCAAGGGCACACACCTCTGACTTTTCTAAAAATCATGTGTATTCTTTGTGAATTTATCGTGCGCTTTAACGGTGAAGGAAGACATCGTAAGGAAACCTTTACATTTGAGAATTTCTCTATAGGAATTTCGGAGGTGTGTGAAGACTATCAATGTGCACTGGGCCAGTGTGGTGGACTAAGGCCTAATCCCTCTCAGTTGTAGAGGAGGCCCGTGCTCAGTAGTGGGCAAGTATATAAGACAGGGCTGATATTATTATTATTATTAATGACACTAATAATACACACACACACACATACTCATCTTATCAGTCTTCAACCGTCCACTGCTGAACATAGGCCTCCCCTAGAGCGCGCCATGTTTGCTCGGTCCTCTGCTCTCCTCATCCAGCGTCCACCGGCGATCCTGCGAATGTTGTCGGACCAGCGAGTCGGAGGTCCTCGTACACTACGCACACATACACACATAATACTTACTAAATATAATAATAATAAGTACATTATACATATCTTGTTAATATATCTAATTAAGGAAGAGCGGAGTGTCCTAACAAAAGTATATTATATACTTAAAAGAAAACTTCAAATACGGTTTTACTATGTGTATGTTATTAGATATGGTAAATAAATTTATCAACGACTGATGTTTAAAAGATATCTTAACAAAAAAAAAAGATCACATCTCGAAATTTCTTTCGTATTTTCAATACTAAAACGTAAACATAATTACTAATAAAAATACACGTTTTTAAATATATCTATATTAACTGATGTTCAGAAGATATCTCAACATGAAATAAAATGTTTTAGCATCAAATCTCGAAATTTGTTTCGTATTTTCAATACTAAAACGAAAACATAATTCCTAATATACACATTTTTAAATATAAATATTAACAATAGCCACTTAACTATTCGACAATTACCTCGGAGATGTAAACTTATTCCAGTTTCCACAGACAAGTACAACACTCAACGGTATGCTGGCATTAGCGAACAAAGGTTCCGTGCAATTGGATCTGATGTTTTGATCTTATGCTCTCCTGGTACCGCGAAGTGATAATACACTTGCAAGTAATATAACTAATTAACTTAATGATTTCTTTGTTTCAGTGAATGTTAGACATAATAAAAAACTATTTTATGAATTTTATCGGGATTTTTTGTATTATAGTTTTCTTCTGGCGTTTTGAAGACTTTGCAGCCTTCATTGTCACGGAAAGACTAACCCCCTTATTCATAAACGTTTTTTATCTAAGGACGGAGTAAAGCTGTGATAACAAGTCTGTTTTTCAGTGCCCAACGGCACTAAGAAACAGACATAGGGCCTTTGTGATTGACTAATATTGTTGTATCTCAATATTAGCCAATCACAACGGCCCTATGTCTACGCACTGCGAGGGCTGTCATGCCGTCAGCACTGAGAAACAGACTTGTTATCACAGCTTTACTCCGTCCTTAGATAAAAAACGTCTATGAATAAGGGGGTAAGGTGTTTGTTGGTCGTCCAAAAAGTCAAAGTTACAATATCTATCTATATTCTACAATTATATTCTTCACATCGTACTATAGTATAAATAATTTAATGTAATATAATAAAATTAATGTCTGTTTCGTTGGTTTAGTAATATCGGCCTTATAAAATTTTGTAATTGTAGAAGTTACGCACATTGTATTTTTATTATTGAAACAATGGTGGTTGGATTTTTTAAAAATAGATAAAATAAGATTATACCATGAATTTGAAGATGGTTTTACCGTTAGAAGTAAGTAAACGTATTTATTTCTAGAATATTGTTTCATCTAATAATAATAGGTCAAGAAAAACTTAATGAACTTTACAGCAAAACTAGAACTGAGAGATAAAACACAAAAAAACGAACTAAGAAAGGTTACAAAGCGAAGAAATAAACTTCACTGCGGTATCTAGACTCTTGTAAACCAAGACCCAATGAAATATTTCAAATAACTGAATAAAAAACATGATTAATAAAATTCATCGCAAAAATATTACGTCTAATGTCATTTTAATCTTAGTACATATTTATACAGTAAAAATCTGTGAATTTTTGTTAGAAGTAAGTCTAGAAACAATTAAACGGATTTTGATGGAATTTCACACACGGGAGGACCATATCTCGGATCGCATAGACTACTATTTATTCAGGTAATTTTTTCCTATAGGTAAAGTGTTTTTATCTGATTTTTTCAATATATAGCGCTGGCTTCGATTAGTTGTTAGGGGCTTTTGAAGCAAAAAAGGCCTTTCAGGTGGACAAAGTCGCGACGATCACCTAGTGTACAATAGTTTGCATAAGTAGTAAGATTCTTTTAAAGATTTTATTTACCGGATCTAAGCAGAACACACCGTTTCGCGAAACAATAAATATTACTGAGAACAATGCAAGGTCAGCGGTAAATAGTGCAAACGTAGGATATTCACTATTCACGATTGTTCGACAGGTATGATAGAAAATAATTGTGGATGCGGTAATCCGTAAGTTTTAAGGGCAATCAAGATTATAGCCTTAAAAACATAAAATAACAGTGCATATATAAATTTTGAATAAAAATGCGAAAAAAGGATTAATGAAATATGTGTTAATTTTATTTTTAACAGACTTCAAAAAAGGAGGTTCTCAATTCGACCCATTTTTTATGTTTGTTACCTCAGAACTCGGACATTTCTGAGTCGATTTGGAACATTATTTTTATTGGAAAAAATATACCTTTAGATTAGTCTCGTAAAAACTTTTTCAAAATCGTTTGAGTAGTTTGGTTTTAAAACTAAAATAACTAGGATAATTATGCCGTCCAAGTTAACGAAAATGAGAATTATTATTTTCTTGTGACGTTTTTAGTTAAGTTTTATGTTAACAGATTTGATTTTCAAATTTTCCGTTTATAATAACATCACAAACGGACTTAGCAAATAGATGCCAGAGGGACTGTAAGTATATTACTGACTTTGAAGAGGTGTAGTCTTAAAGAAAATAGGAAGGAAGGTGTTCTATTAGCGCCTTATATCGTTAATGGTACTGTTATGTACTGTACTGTGGTAGGTCTAAAAAAAAAGTATTCGAGACACAATATCACTTTTGATCAATTCAATATTACAGTTTTATGCCACCTCACATTCTTTACTTTATCGTTATGATATGTTACCCGGAAAAACGAAATATAATTCCAATGCAGTCTTCTATGGTACTAGCATTCAGTATTCTATGGTACTAGCATTCAGCATTCTGTAGTACTAGCAATTCAGTATTCTGAGGTACTAGCAACTCAGTATTCTCCAGTACTAGTAATTCAGTACTCTCCGGTATTTGCCAAACCCGTAACCAACTCAGGTGTAAAAATTCGCAACTTTTAGCAGTACTACTCCACTACATAAATACATACACTCACGACTTTTATTCTTGAAGGGGTAAACAGATGCACCACCGCACTTTCCGTCGTGTGTATTCCGTTCCATGACGTAATGCGAGCCTATCGCCATATCGGGCACAAAGACTCCGTGAAACTGAGTATAAAAATCCAACTTTGCCTTACCCGGGATTCGAACCCAGGACCTCAGAGCGCTGTCGTACCGCGCATGCAGTACAACTACGCCATCGAGGCAGTCGGTCAATACTCTTTCATAAACTACCGCATCCAAATAAACATAGCCATCAACAAAGTGGTTGTAATGGAGGTTGAAAACCCGGTGCGCTCTGGTTAACGCCGTGGGAGACACGAAAAGTACGCGCCTTGTAAAAACGCCAGTGTAAACTTGAACCGCAAAGGTTCGTTCATAATCTACGATGACAACGTGAGTAAAAATAAAAACTGTGTTCCTATCTTCTAATTTAATCAGTCTTACTTATGAACTTGTTGAAGCGTTAAGAGGTGGTTAAGAATTGCTTAAATAGCTGTCAAAAATATCACCGGTTTTCTATTCAACGTTATTAAGAGGCAAGATGGCGGATTTTGACTTACAGCTGATCGAGTAAATTTGTGTTTGAATTAAACTTAGGTTTGCGTAATTTTTATAAGTAAAACTAAATATGTCTTTAAACGGAGTTGGTATTTATATGATAAGAATAAAAAAAATATCCTATGATAATTTAATGGCCATTAAATTGTGTCTAAAAAAAACTTTTACGAATGAGATTTATTTAGAAATTGAATCAATTATACTTTTATTATTTCTTATGTTTACGCGAATATTAGATATTGAAATAACTATTTATCGGATTTTATCACAGTTTTTTTATGTTATAATTTTTTCCCGAAATTTCCCGAAAGACTGCAGCCTTCGTCATCACGGGAGACTGAGTTGTTAGTCGTCCGAAAAATCTGTTACAAAATCTACCTACATTTTACAAATATATTCATATATATAATTAAAAAAAAACTCTTTCAAATTTTTAATATTTTTATCACTTAATCGACACAATTGCATACGTAAGCTAAAACATCGTGTCGTCAACACTCCGGCACGTATGAACGAACCTACTATCACAATACAGTTACCGACACGGAATGCATCGCGTGTGCTCACCGCATTATAGTTGACAGCGAACGAGTAATTAAGGTGAGTTCGCATCATTCCAGAGCCCTAAATCTAGTTTAATTACACTATTTGTAAGTTTGCGAATTCAACCTTTATGTTAATTTAAATTTGGTTGTTTATTATTGTTTCAGCGTCTGTTTAAATGTTTATTTTTAGTTGATTTTATTTTAAGAGCATTTAGCCAGTTTTTTTATTGCTTAGATTGACGTGACGAGCTTGCCGTTCGCCTGATGGTAAGCGATACGATCCATAAATAAAAGAAACACAATCCAATACCTTGAATTATAAAATATTGTTTGATATTCCACTACGCTTGCCATTCAGAGACATCAGATGTTAAGTCTTATGTCCAGTAGTTACACTGGCTACAATGTCTTTCAAACCGGAACACAACAGTGACTACACACTGCTGCTTGGCAGAAATAGACATTGCGGTGGTACCTACCCAGGCGGAGTCTCACATGTGAGAGACCTACCAACAGTATACTTAATTTTTTGATGATGAACTGTATAACCAGACTACACAAACAGTGGAAACAGAACCTGGCAAAATGTAGGTATTACCTCAGCCTGTCCCTCAAAGACAAAGGCGTGATGATACGTATGTAATTAAGTAAAACTATTTGTGTACATGTACTTAATTGCGGCGATAGCCTAGTTGGTTGTGGAATGGACTGCCGAGAAGAATGTCCGCAGGTTCAAATCCCAAGTGCAGACACCTCTGACTTTTCTAAAAAAATATGTGTGTATTCTTTGTGAATTATCGCTTCCTTTGACGGTGAAGGAAAACATCGTGAGGAAACCTGCACACCTGAGAAATTCTCTGTATAGGAATTTTCGAAGGTGTGTAAAGTCTACCAATCCGCACTAGGCCAGCGTTGTGGACTAAGGCCTATTCCCTCTCAGTAGTAGAGGAAGCCCGTGCCCAGCAGTGAGAGAGTATATAATAAAGGGCTGATATTATTTGTGTACTGAACCCTGGGTTTCATTTTGTTCGACTAAGCTAATTCGGATGCTCCGATTGTCGCCTCTTTGCTTTACCGCTCAATCATTTTACATTTAAACTAAAAAAACAACTATTATTTGGAAGCAGGCGCACATAGCTGCAGGCAAGGCACGTGTTAAAATTTACTTTGTGCGAGTAGGGTAGCCATGTGTTATGAAGTTATGGAATGTCCGAAATGAAGTGGGTTTAACAAGAAGCTATAATTATATAGAAATTATATTTTTATTTAGTTTTCTAAATAAATAATTACACTGTGTGGTAGTTGGTATTTTGAATAATTGTAAGAGTATTTATTTGCTAAATTTTAACTTTTTGTCACATAACAAATTAAAAAATTGCCAGCAATAGCAGCTCCTCTTATCTCTGTGACTAGAAGATGCCTATGATATTAAATCCATCTGTAAAGATTGTATACAAAGTTTAAATGAAATGAACAGCCTAAACTTCAAATTGCAACGTACAACGAGGAGTGTGGAAAGTGTCTTATGACTACTGCCCATCCGAGGGGACGTCTAGGTGGGTATTTTGGGTTCACCGTACCTTACGACGTTAAGCCGCCCGGAAAGATGATAAACTTCAGGCGACCATCGGACCAAGTTCCTAACACTATATACACCCTATGCACGGCATACCAACTAAACCTCCGCGGTGGCCATCTTCCACGCATTGGGAACGGCTAGTGGGCTACCTCCGAGAGAAATGTCTAAGTTTGCCACAGGCGTTCTTGCGCGATTTCGCCTAAAGCGGCCCGCCTCTTGCTATGAGGGCCTTAAAAGCCCCCGCGCCCCGAAGGATGCCTTCGACCAGAGGCGGCTCATCCGAAAGAGCGCTGGTGCAGTGCACTCCCACGAAAATTATATACTTAGCTAATTTAATAATTTATATATATTTATAATACATAAGATCCTTACATTACATTCTTTATATTTTACTATGCCTATAAAAAGTCTATTATATTACCTATATAGGTAGCGTCAATTTGTAACGAGTGGAGCGCCAGCGATTGTGCTCCTATGAAATGAAATTTAGTACAACTCTTAGTAATGTATTCAATGAGTGCGAAAGAGAGAGATCGGCTCGGGCTGACGCGTGAAACAAATGATATCGTATGAGAAATTAGCGTAATCTGGAGCGCCGCTCACGCGTCACTCAGTTGTCGTTCAGTCAGCCGTGTCGTGCGCGCGCCGAGGGGTATCCTACTTATGCGCAGTTGTCGTTCTTATGTTTACAAACAACTTTAAGCAAGCTCGTTGACTTCGTCAGTTAATTCGCAGTTTTTTTTAAAATAAGTATTAAAAAATAGTTTATGCGCGATATTTTGTGTTAAAATGGAACAATACAGTATATCTTTTATTAAACAGTGTGAAAAGATAAGATATACAAATAAAATAAATAGTAAGCTCTAGTTTTTCAATTATTTTTTTGTGAACCCCCATCAAAAAAATTCACGAGCCGCCTCTGCCTTCGACGTCAACATAAGCAAGGCAAAGGAAGCGTAAGGCCTACCTTCATACCTAATAGTACACTGTCATATCACTGGTAGAAATAATGAAAGTATTAAAAGCATCAAGCTTACAACAAAATAAACATAACATAATAAACAAACACCAAAAAACACAACAAAAAGAAACATCCAAAGATCTATCCGCGATTTCCAGTAAATCATGGTCACCCGTCCAATCTAACTCAATTTACGTTTGTCAGTGACATGTAGACCAGTGCAGGACAATTATACAGTTGATAATTCGGGTTTCGTGACGCACCAACAGCCCTCCATTATACATGAAGCCATTTTGTATTTTGGTAGTGTAGAGATTGGAGGTACTTTTTGTACTTATTTATTTTATTTTACTTATGACTGCCTAGATGGCGTAGTTGTAGTGCATGCGCAGTATGATAGCGCTCTGAGGTCCTGGGTTTGAATCCCGGGTCGGGCAAAGTGATTTTTGGGTTTTTCTGCTCAGTGTCACCTCGGAGTCTGAAATTTGTGCCTGATATGGCGATAGGCTCGCCCCCTATCACATCATGGGTCGGAACAAACTTGACGAAAAGTGGGTGCCCTGGTTGCGCCTTTGCTTACCCATTCGGTGATAAATGCGTGATGTGTCTTTGTTTTATTTTATACCTTCTGAAGACCTAGATATCTGAAGTTTGGTTCAGTAAAATTCGTAAACTAGCAAAAGCTATTGATATAAAATCCGTGATGTGATATGACGCTTAGGATTTAAAAAAGAATCCAATCATAAACAGTTTATGAAAAATATCACCCAAATTGGGTCAGATAAGAAATATTTATTCGAAAATATTTTGCGTGTAAAATGCACGCTGAAATTTTTAGTGTAAGGTATTTTTAATAAACGCCTCTTTGTATATAATAACACGAATGTTATGTCAAAATATTTATAAGGTTGATTTTCGCTTGTTTTATAAGTATGGTATACAAATTGATTAATGAAATCTTCGATTTACAATACTGTAACTAGACAATTTTTATTCATAGTTGTCTATTTCTTCCTTCAAATGTTAAGTATAGTTCAAAGGAATTTTACCTAGTGTCATAACTAGATATTATGAGGTTCAATATATATTTTTTTATACATCTGCGAAAAAGTGACCCCTGGCACTTGATGATAAGTGGAGTGGGGTCCAATAGTATGTCGACTGACGAGAGATGATTACCTCTCAGCAGTTGACACAATTATGTCGGCCTATTGGATATACATAGCCCGATCCCGGGTCGCGACACACTCCGCAACATGCTGTCTCATTATGTCCAGTAGTTCGCTACAATGTCCTTCAAAACGGAACACAACAGTGACTGCACACTGCTGCTTGCCGGCAGAAATAGACATTGCAGTGGTACCTACCCAGACGGACACTCACATATAAGATACCTACCACCTTGAGTAAATGAAAATTTCAAATTCAAATGCACAAACGAGCTCCATACAAGTCAGTATTCCGCACCTCATAGAGCCATAAAGCGAAGTTATTTCGAACAACACTGCATTTATCCGCATGATTGCCGTTTCAACTTAAACTGTTAGGTCGTGAGTGAGGATCATATCGTTAGAAAACTTCCAACTTCGAGTTAGCACTTTGGTTATGTTGGTTTTACTTGTGGTGTACCGATTTTACTGTTTATTACTTATTGCTCGGGGCTTATTCCGGGATAAACAACCTGGTATATGTTTTCCTAGACTGCCTCTGTGGGGAAATTATACTGCATGCGGGGTATTTTTTGTCATTTTGCTGATTTCAGACTAAAAGATGTTGTCGCCCCGCAAATCATCTTCGTGCAGTAGTTGTTTTATTTAGCTTGATTATGAAGAAATTAGGTACGTCTTTATCTACTGATGAAGGTAGAGTAAAGGCAAATAAATTTCATTAGTTTACTCCTCCACTCAGAAATCTTTGAGACAATTACTCCTTTGTAAAGCCAGGATTTATTTGAAACTGACAAAACTTCTGTACTCGAATGTATTTACGATGCTCTTGTAAAGTTAGAACAAATTACATTCTCGTAAACCTAATGTTTAATCAGACATGTTTTATTTTTTATTACACTGAAACAACAACTAATCATTTATGTTTACGCGAATGTACATCGAAATAATATGAGTTTTGGAATTTTATCGCGAGTTTTTATATTATAATTAGTTGACCCGAAAGACGTTGTCCCGTCTTTTGCAGCGAGCATTCTGTCAATCGCTGACAGTTATTTCAAACAATTGACAGTGAAATAAAAAATATTCTCGTTAAGTTTTCTAATTATCCGCGCAATTTTTTGAATTTTTTCTTTCATAAGAACCTTCTCCTGACAATAACAAACACAACGAAAAAACATAGTGAAATCAGTCCAGCCGTTCACGCGTGATGGCGTGACCAAGGGAAATAGGGATTCATTCTTATATATATAGATAAGATTTTCTCTTGAAATTTCGAAGACTGCAGTTTTCATGGTTACGGGGCGGACTGAGGTGTTGGTCGTACGAAAAGTCATTAGAATATCTACCTATTAGTATCGTGAAATATTCCAAAAGGGAGCCCAACACAACATACGTACTTATATGCATAAATGCAGTCACCAAGTCGTTCTGATGATAATTAGATTCTACAGAAATTCAACATAAAGAGAAGCTGGCAGGAATTGGTCTAAACATGTACTTCCTTACACCTACGAAGACTTTCTATCAGTAGTCGGTCCCTCATAACTGAGGATCGTTGTCATCATTGGATGTACCGCATTTAGAGCGGATTATATTTCCACCGGTTTCTGTTAATCTTCTTTTCGTGACGTCGGTCTTCGGGCTGGCGTGATGCTCCCTGCAAGATAACGAACGAGGTTCTGGCAACCGAGCAGTGGCAGTATTACCATACACCTGTCCGGGCAACCGGTTGGAAGAGGCAACAGCAACCTTGAGGACTAAATAACTCTGGGGTAGAATGCAATGGAAAACCACTGCTACCAATTTCCAAGAATGTCATCATGGAAAGTCCTACAAAGATATTCCCATTATATTATTTTAGTATTATAAGTCAATACTGGCATTTCTTCTCTCCGACCGACGCCAAACCGTTTCTAAACATCCTTTATAGCACTTTCACTTTCTTCGAATTAGTATATTTTGCTGCCGGATATGAGTGTGATTAAGAACACCGGTATTTCTTGAAGAGATTATAATAGATCTTAACTATCTATATTTAAATATAGTGTTTCTATATTGTATTCAGGGTATATCATTTATGCCCAATATGGGCTCCCCTCCTATTACATAAGCAGATGGAATACACAGAGCGAAATGGAGGTATCCTGGTTTCGCCTCTTCAACTAAATTCCTAAACTGATCTATTTAGTTAAAACAAGTATCAACTATCCTACTGTTTATTAGTCTAGCAATTTGCGTCTGCGCGAAATCTAATTTGAATGAATTGGTAATGTAAATCGCCTTTGGTTTAGTGGCAGTGTTGCCTGGAGAGATCTTGGGTTCAAGTTCGTGGAAGGCAATTAAAATGTGAATAGTGCATTACAACTACACCAAAGCAGTCAAATTATACAATCGAATACCGTTTGTTTATCAGAACATAGAAAAAAATGCTGATTTGAAATATGTATGAAACTTGTATCGCAAAACATGTAGCTTAATTGCCCTTCAACCGTCGATATAATACAGGTCTGATTACCTCATATATTATTATAGAAACAATATATTCCGTCATCTTAACCAAATCTGTTCTATAAGTTATCTCCATTAATCCATTGCGATCCAAACTTGAAACTAAGTTCCATGCGCGGCGCAAATTCAGTTACGGCTGACGTCAATATTGTCTGGATATTAGACATTAAGTCTAATAAGAGACACGCTCGGTAACAACCACGCTTCTATGGTATATATATCAGCCCTGTATTATATACTGTCACTGCTGGGCACGGGTCTCCTCTACTACAACGTTTGCAATAAAATGAAAACATCAGTCGAATTGAGAACCTCTTTCTTTTTTGAAGTCGGTTAACCCGTGAGGTAGCTGAATGTTTGCCGGCAAACATTGACAGCTACGCGTGTGACGGAAAAATAACCTTATTATGTAGTATATATGTAGTATATAAGGTTATAATCCCGTGACACACGCAAATGTCATGTAGCTGTCTTGGCTCGCCGGCGATTCACGAGAGACCAAGAGTTAATAAAAGTTACATTTTGCCAGCTTTGGTTATTTGTGTACCAAATTACATCAAAATCCATCATCATCTGTATCTGTATTCTTCTAGAACATTAAAACCTAATGATAACCGAGTCCCCCTGAGGCAATTCTAGAACATTCAAACATCCAACACTTTCACATGTCAATAGGTAGTTGTTATACAAAGTCTAATAACAATCCGTCAGTGGCAATTAAGCAAATATTTCAAAAGGAAATGAATAGATATAAACCGAGTCGTGCTACTGGTAGGCGTGTTCCGTTTGTCCATTGACACTATCTTATCAATATATATTTTATATTCGCCCGGATAGCGCCCATACAAAAGGCGTTAAAACCCGCCATAGTGGCCGACGTGTATCGCGTTCCGGGATCAGTCTGTGCATACCCGGTTCCAACAGGCCGGCAAAATTCTGTCAACTCCAAAAGCGGCTTTCATCCGAACGATTAGGCAAATTAATGAGGTACATAATAATAAAATAATAATATCAGCCCTGTATTATATACTGTCCCACTGTTGGGCACGGGCCTCCTCTACTACTGAGAGGGATTAGGCCTTAGTCCACCACGCTGGCCTAGTGCGGATTGGTAGACTAAAAATGAGGTACATGCCAAAACAGATATTTTGGCATGTAAGTGGAGTGAATTGGCAGACTTTGTTATTTATTCTCTGTTACACATAATAATTAGTATTTGGTAATTTTAAGTTTTATTTTGTTCTATGTTTTAATAATGTTTAAGATTGTTTTGTTTTATACGTAACTGTTTTTTTTTTTTATTAATGATAGTTACCTCACATTGTCGGATGGAATACTTCTGTAATGATTGTGTGTGAGAAAAATAAATAAAAAGAAGACTGTCGCGGGGTAATCGTCTCTCGTCAGTCGACATTCTATTGGACCCCACACCACTTACCATCAGGTGCAGTAACACTTTGCCGTGCATGCATTAATATTGTCTTCAACGCGGGTATTCACAAGGAATCCTAGTAAAATATTTATTATATTTATTTATTTTCATTTTATTCATTTCCACATACAACTATTTTACAGGTAATACCCAATACAATAGTGTAGTACGATAGTTATTATAATATTTTATTATTACTTACTATTACATAAGCGGCCGATGTGAATTCCGTCAAAGAGCATGAAAATATATCAATCTGGTTGGACAAAGTATTGAGCACACGCAGCGCGCGCGTCAATGGTGCATGCCGTAATAAGCTGGTGCGAGCTCGCAGCACCGAGAATATAATTCAGTCACCTTAAAATTCAGACTGTTGATCGGCTGGTTAAAATCCCCACTATATCTTAGATACTGCTTCATCAGCTCATTATCATATCCTGGTTCTGGTAGAGGAACCGGGTCTGTGAATGGGAGTCCTAGGTTCGTAGTTAGATGAAGAGTTGGATGGAGATTCGTTTCTGAGCCGGTGTTTGAGTTGTTCTGTTGTATGTTCGTTTTCAATATTTTAACATCTATTTCTCACTATGCACCTTGCCTACTACCAGTTTACAAACAAAACCCGTCACAGATGCCGCTCAGATTACGTCACTACCGTTTTATTTCAAAATGTTACTGTTGACCGTCATGTAAAATTAAATAAATTTGGTACAGAAGGTTTATTACGAATGTTAAATTAAAAGTAATACAAGATGATTTTTTTAGAAGTGTTTGTATTTATGCATGTTGTGACAGATAAATTAATTAAAGATTTGTCATGACATCGAAATAAAACTGGTATTCAGATTTTATATCGGTTTTTTATATTTGAATTTTCTCCCGTTTTGGAGATTGCAGATTTCATGGTCACGGTACATACTTTTTTTCTTTTTCTTCTTTCTAAGTTGCTTGCAACTTAGCAACCAATTTTAATTGTGAATTTAAAATAAAATATGTTACAATATTATGCTTGTTTGATTGACACTTGCCTAGAATAACTGATGTAAAATTAGTCAGAAGTTAGCATCTCCCGTATGGTCTAGTGGCTAGGATACCTGGCTTTCACCCAGGAGGCTCGGGTTCGATTCCCGGTACGGGAAAATTCTTTTTATTAACTTCAGAAGTACTATTTTCTTCGGTCTTTTTCTGTAATAAGTAAACTTGTTTAAAGGCAATTTTTTTTAACATCTGATTTTTTTTTCGCAGGATAAAGAACAACACAAATGAATTTCATATGGCAGAAGTATTTATAAAGTTGTCAATTTATCTCATATTTATATTTAGATAGGTTATATTTTATTTGATGGTTAACTATTATCTGACAATTTAAAAAATAACTCTTTTATGACGTAGTTTTAACTCCAATACTAGTTAGATTCCTAAAAAAAAATATTAAATACGTTTGCTTGATAGTATTCAATAGCATAGTAACGAGTCTACATCTCCCGTATGGTCTAGTGGCTAGGATACCTGGCTTTCACCCAGGAGGCTGCGGTTCGATTCCCGGTACGGGAAAGTAACTTTTGTCTTCTCATCAAAGTAAAATATCTAGTTTATCTATTCAAATATTTATACTGGGATGAGAAAGCAATTACATTAGACCTAAGAGTGTACCTTAGTTTAAATAAACATCTGACTATAAACCATTTTTCATTCGTTTTCTTTTGCCAGAGATATATTTCTCGTTACTTAAACGTTATAATATTACAAATAAATATTTTTTACTAAAATATATACGATAGTAGTCAACAAATATCCTCACCGACTATCAAATTACTCAGTGTTTTGAAGTATTTTTTACACATAATATACTTACATAATCTAATTAATTATAAATAATATTAAAAACTCTATAAATATAAACACTGAATTAAATAGGTTACTATTTGGTACTACGTAGATATTGAAAGATATAGATTTTTACTTTTTTTTAAACGTTTACTGAAAGATCTTGCTTTTTTATTATTTTTTACCCGTCTCCACTCACTTGCTTATGTCACCTCATCTCACCGTCACAGTGCATGAGCTAATGTGAAAATCGTGACCGCCCGATACCGATCTCTGTTTGTGTATTTTTTTATTGACAGTTAGAGCGCATGCTTTCCAGAGGTGGGAATTTTTTAATAGACCCTCTACCATTCATGTTTGCTTGGTTCTTTGGAGGAGTTTGTTTTTGTAGTCTGACGTTTCACTTAGTTTGAGACTGACTTTTGAAGGGTGAAAGTCTTATTACCATCATACGTTCTAGGTAATTAGGAACGAACGAGCCATCTACAGTTATTGCATCGTAACACGTGTTGTGTAGTATTTTTTAAGACATTATTTTGTTTTTTTATTTTAATTTTTTGAAGAATCATTGAATTTCAGCCTTGGCGGCCAATCTAACCGGAGATCAGCCACGCGGAAAATATAATAGAGCGCAAGTGTGTGCGCAATAAGGTGCGTTGGGGTTAAATCGGACGCTTTTTCGACGTGTTAAACAGTGTTCTCGAATATTTTTTTTACAAGAATTCAATAAAAGTTATCATAATGAATCATTAACCTAGCTATATGTTATTGAATATATTAAATGATATATATTTTTTTTCAATTCCTTATAACAGTTATAACAGTTAATGTTTTATAATGGTTTAAAAAATACCATACTTTTAGAAATGTGTGAGAAAGATAGGACCTTCACAGGTATACTTCGAACTACTATCTAAAATCGTCTATGATAAAGGGATTCTAAAATCCATAAAAAGAGCATATTCTGATCTAGATAGCCATTTATAAATGTTCAAAAAAAATTATAAATATCGTGAGATATTTTTAGAAGCGAACTTTGTTTTTTTATTAGTTCTAGCCATACGATCTTACCTCACATGAGTGACACTGTAGATGTTTTTAAGAATATTGGAAGAAATAGTACATACACGTGTAAATAAATAACAAATATACAAAATCGACCATTCACCTGAGCTAAAAAAAATTACATAATTACTGAGTTCAGACGTCTTCGTCTATAAATTTTGACAATAACTTTCAATATTTTACAAGTGCTAGATCGAACGATTTTAATCCGTCCTTTAACGACAAATAATTGTATGTTTAAAGATCGGATCTCAGGGAATATACGTGTAATGACAAATTTGAATAAATAAGTCACAAGATTTATTTGCTTTATGATACTATATAGGTACGAAATGAATTAAAAACAGTAAATACTCAATAAAAACTAGGCAAATTCTTGCATGGGGTTAATCCGGATCTGCCAGGGAACGACGACATACCGACATTCTGTTTTTTAGCACAGTAAACATTATTTGTTTGACGAAATCACTCATGTGAACTAGTGAAACGTAGGGAACAAAATGGGGTCGCAGGCAGTGTTGTCCAAAAATAAAAATTATAACACAATGGCGAGTTATTTGATTTATACGATGTTACACCTCCTACAATCTTACCCCAACGCGCCTTACACAAGCACTCTCCGTTCCTTCTCTCTCATAGTCCGCTGAGACGGCAATCCGACATGACAAGAGAGATCAGGCACAGGACCAATGGCTTTACGTATTTTCTATGGTACGCGGTTATTACACGGCCAACTTCCTGACACCGAGCTGCCACTGAGTAATTTTAAAGATGGAAAAACCCAGTCACTTTTATTATCTTCCCAAATATAATAAACTGTAGGAGATCTTACCATGATGATTTCAAAGCCCATGTATCTTCTACCAAAATATTTTCATGAATAAATGTTAAAAATATGCCATGTTGCCTATGAAATAAGGTTGCAAATGACATTTCATTTCAATATCGAAAGAGACCACTGTTTACATTCAATATAAACTTACGATTTTAATATACAACTAATCACAAGCGGCGAGACGAGATCATAAAATACAACAAATTAAAACATTCCAGCAGTAAATAGTGTATTAATGGCTGTTATATAATGCTGTGGTCATTTAAATATATGTTAAGTAAAGATCTCGTAAGCGGCGATAGCGTAGTTGGGTGTGGAACGGACTGCTAAGACAAATGTCCGCAGTTCAAATCCCTTGGGATTCTTCACGTCATCAATCACCTATGACTTCTAAAATTTCTATGGGTGTATTCTTTGTAAATTATTATTTGCTTTAACGGTGAAGGAAAACATCGTGAGGAAACTTGCACACCTGAGAAGTTCTCTATAGGAATTTCGAAGGTGTGTGAAGTCTACCAATTCGCACTAGGCCAGCGTGGTGGACTATGGCCTAATCCCTCTCAGTAGTAGAGGAGGCCCGTGCCCAATAGGACATTATACAATACAGGGCTGATATTATTATTATTAAAAAATAACGAAACGCTGGTGATAGGATATATTTTATATCCGCCCGGATAGCGACCACCGTACACAAGGTGTTAAAACCCGCCATAGTAGCGAAGACTAATTATCTCTCGTCAGTCGATATTCTATTGCACACCACTCTACTTACCATCAGATCATTTTGTCATGCCCGCATAAAAAATACCATATAAAGATCTCTCACGTATTATACAATACTTTGGAATAAATTACGCTACTAATATTTAATTCCCATCATAAACATCGAGATTAATTTTGAAACCAGTTTGCGTTCTGGTTTAACTGTATCGAACAGGATTCAAGGCAATTTAAATACGTCCAGTTCGCTTGTTGAGTATCGGGACCTTATAATTTTGTTTTATAAATACCACTGCATGTTCTATACGCATACAAAATTAAGGCGATGCGCAGACGTCAGGCTGCCGATGCATGACACAATATTGCAGGAATTTCGAACTGTCAACATATACTCATACCTTTTATCACTGAAGGGGTATGCAGAGGCGCAGCTGGCGCACATAATTTTCGCCGTGCGTATTTCGTCCCATGATGTGATGGGACGCAAGCCCATATCGGGCACATATTCCTGGCTCCGAGTTGATACTGTGTCAATCAATGTGGAACTGTGGAATTGTACAACTGTGTGTATATAATAACACTTATAAAAGTAAGGGTATAGGCATATGTGGATTTACAACGCATCTTGAGAGCGCGTATTTGGAAGTAAAAATCCTTAGTTTTAGCATTTTAATTCCATACCAGGCGCGTCAATTCATTAAAAAAGGTCTCCGTGCGCTCAAATATAAACTTTTTAGTACGAAAAATGCATGGCGCGAATACTCAACTTTTATAATACTCTTAACACATGAAAGGAAAATATAGGACATGCACACGACAATGTTCTCGGTAACAAACTTTCCAGTTTCAAATATCCCGCAGCGACCGCAAACGAGGCCCGTGAAATAAAAATAATTTGTCAAACTAGTTGGGTGAGTCGGCTACTCAACTTATCGGTTAAGATGTGCGTTTGTGTGGAGAGGGCATTATTTATTCATGATTGTGTGATATTGTTTTACTCATTATGATTTCTTAAACATAGTGCAAGAATCTATAATTAGAAAAATAATGTTGTGTGTGAGATGCAAAGGTCTATAATGACTTCTTATGTTTACGCGAATGTTAGAAATAATGAAGAATGAAAGCTGCAAAGTCTTCGAAACAGGAGAGAATGGTAATATAAAAGTAGTAAGGGATTCACCGATACCCGAGCACCTGCGAAGCCACCCCGCGCCCCCAGCCACGGGGGGTCCGCGGCCTGCTCCAGGGCCGGGCCACCATACTATCCGCGAATTAAATTGATATCAACCGCGAATTAAATTGATATCAACCGCGAATTAAAATAATACCGACCGCGAATTAAAATAATACCGACCGCGAATTAAAATGATATCAACCGCGAATTAAAATAATACCGACCGCGAATTAAAATGATAGCGCCCGCGAATTAAAATTATACCGCCCGCGAATTATAATTGTTATCGGCCGCGACTTTCAATGATACCGTCCGCGGATTACTCTTGTACCGCCCGCATGTTACGTCGAAGTTTACCGTGGATTTCATTACCAACGTACGCGGATTGCATTTATATCACCCGCGAATGGAGTGATGCATTAACTTTACTCATGCTCTACGGCTCATTTTCAAGCTTGGACCTGTTCCCTTTGTTTCCTTATGCTTTTGTCTTTCTACTTTCTATCAGCGATCCTTTTTTATTGAAAAACGCTAAGGTCTTTGTATCGTATTTCTACTTAATAACCGTTTACAATTACTCAATACTGACCCTTTACACATTATGGCCATTGTTTGTGAAAGATAAATCAATCAATTGTTTGTCATACATAATACATTACCCAAATTCTAGGTACAAAACCTTTGCATCCTCTCATTGTTGCCACGGGTGGTAACTATATTTTATCAATGATTTACTACTTCTCTATTATTTTTAACAATAGGTCTCGTCTCTATTATTCCCATTTCCGAATAATACGTATTCAATATAAAATTTATGGTGAAAGTTGGAAACATGTTTAGTCTTGTCTGTAAGGAAACAATACTCGCTCTCCATATAAAAGACCGACTCAAAATCACATGGTATCGTATTCCACTCTGTGCTCTGTTCCAAGCGAGATCTCCAGTTAAGTGTAATAGTGAAGTGTTAAAATAGTGAAACTGTTACAAAATGAATGTAAGTACCTTTTTATACTTTGACCTAACGTTGTTATAACCAACTAGATGTTTAATTAATTGTTTATTATATGTGTTGTCCACGAGGTTAATACATTTTAGCTGTCTTCGATCTCTTATTAATTTATCATTGTTATTAACTTGTACATTTATACTTAGCATACCTATACGTATTTATCACATACTACTTACTTAACTGATAACTAAAACATTTTTATTAATTTTTATTACAGTTTTCTGAAAATACTTTCAAGAGTTATTATTACGCTGATGAAAACGACGAACCTAGTGACGAAGAAGGGACCCTCGCAGCCAAAGTCAAAAAGGCGATCATAGCCAATAAAAGATCGAACGAATTTAACAACATCGATGACTTTTTCGAAAAACCAAAGAAGAAAAAAAGACGAATACGAAAAAGTCATCCAGTGTTGGTCGATCGACGAGTGGTGGTGGCATTTCGTACATCAAATCTAACAGCGACGACGGCACACATGCATCACACCTGATTAAAATTGAAATTTACGACGTTAATAAAATAAAAAATATTGCAACGATGGAACAGTGGAAACACGCTGAAGTGCGACTTAAATATTACGCAGAAAGTGACTGTGATAAGAACCTGCAAACCGTAAAGGACACCATATACAATATTACTAAACAGTTGGCTAGTAAGGACGATTGTGTTAAATATACAATAGATACAGACAAATGAAAAAGTGTCAGTGTGTAGTGCCAGTGCATAAACTTTTTTTTTATAACTTAATAACTTTGAAATGTTCTTCGTGTGAAAAAAATAATTGATTTCATTTAGATATTATACTTTGTTCTAAGAAACCTATCATTGTATTTTTTGCGATTGCTAGACTTAAATATTTTAATAATTTAGATTGTATTGTAAAAACAGTGTTTTAAGTTACTCATCTATTTGCATTTTGAACTCTTTGTGCTAGTGCTAAGTATAATTATTGTAAATACTTATGATTCTTTTTAATATTTGTCAAGTCAAGCTTACGATTGTAAAGTAATTGGGAACCGTTAAAACATGTTTGGAACTAATTGAATACTTTTTTTCATAAACATTTAAGAGAGTTGTAAAGTAAATTGTTTAGGTAGTATATAAGGTCTGAACTAATTTTTAAACTACACATCGCTAAGTCATTTCCCATCATGGATGCATTGAGCTGTGATTTATACAACATGGAACTCGTCGAACTTGTCGAAAACATCGAATCAATGGAATTGATGTCATCGCAATATGACGAAGAACTTTACGAGCTCTGTGATAAAATGGAACAAACACAAGTCGAAACGTGAGTACAATATTTTTTAAATATGTTAAGACTAGTTGTAACATGTTTTGAAAATCCATGAAGAGGGGATACATTCCAAGTATTTATAACGGTTGGGACGTCTTTCACAATCATTTCACGTGTTTCTTCCGTTTATATTTTTAACATTGGAGCACAACGAAAATGTACCGCTCGCTTGATATTTGTAGTTTATCCCAGAGTGAGATTGCGGGTTTTAGCAAAAATATTATTTTACAAAAATATCATCATTTTATAAGGTTTTGGTATATACAAAATGTTTTACCAGAGACAATGCTAAGAGACCCTGATATTTCTCCCTATTACACTCCATGTGATGGACATAAAATCGGAAATGAAGACGTCATTGATGGTGTATTACCCATGAAAGCATATTGTTCACAATGTGAATAACAAAAATGTTAGTATTTAGATATTAGATCAATTGCAATATTTTGTTTTTTGTTTGTTAATAAAGTTATTAATTATTTTCTTTGTCATTCAGAACTATTCAGAAAGGAGATGGCAGCAGGAAGAGATCAGCGTCGACGTTACTCAGTGAAGAGGAAATAAAGAGGAAGAAAAAGCTTCACCTTGTAGCCCCATCGACATTATCATCATCAACAAAAAATACTGTAAGTACAGAATTTGATGATAAAATTGAATGTCCTCAATGTCAAGTACATGTGTTAAAAAAATATCTGACCAACCACGTAAAGAGCAATACACATAAAAATAATGTAATCAGAAGGGATAATGATTTTTCTAATGTTCAATTGATTGATAGTGCTTTCGGTAATAGACTTGTTACATACAGAGTGAAATCTAATTTCATTTCAGACCATTTGTTTGAAACACCTGAATTATTTTTGAAAAATATTACAAGCGTTATGTATAAACTACTAGAACGATCTATCCTTGAACACTCTGTTGTAAAAGTTAATTTTATTCTCAATGCTAACTTTATACAATAAACAAAAAATCTACGTAATACTTTTGACTTTCAGATATCTAATTATCTTTTTTGTCAAGGGGATGATAAAGATATTATTTTCCCATCAATATTTACTGAAATAACTAACAAAATGACAAATTTTGAAAAAAAGGGTAGTGGATGGAGTTTAGTTAAAATAAATCACTTGGACATAAATGTTAACAAATTTAACCCATTACGTGGATCTTCATATATAGATTTACCATTAGATATAAAATATAAAAAAGCTGTTATTAATGTTCAAAATAATGATCATGAATGCTTCCGTTGGGCAGTATTGTCAGGATTGTATCCAGCTACTCATAGCTCCAACAGGGTATCATCTTATATAATACATAAAAACAAGTTAAATTTTGATAATATCTCGTTTCCTGTTAAAATTAATGACATTAATAAGTTTGAGAAATTAAATAATATGAGTATTAATGTTTTCGGATTGCATTATGATTCATTAAACAAAACTAATAAAATTGTAGGACCATTACATTTCACGAAACATAGAAAAACGACTCATTTAAACTTATTGTACATATCTCAAGGTACCAAAGGTCATTATTGTTTTATCAAAAACCTCTCGAGATTATTATCTAAACAATTATCAACCTCTGAACATGCAGTTCATATTTGTGATGGTTGTTTATTAAAATTTACATCATTAGATAATTTAAAACGTCACCAAGAAAATGACTGTTTTAACGTGTGCACAAGTTTGCCATCGGAAAACGATAGAAAAAGAAACTGGTTTAATGAATTAATCCCATCAAACCAAATTTCATTCAATAACTTTGAACGTAAATTAAGAGTACCATTTGTAATATATGCTGACTTTGAAGCATTCTTAAATCCAATAGAGGGTTGTTTTAATAACCCAAATCAATCATCAACTGCTAATGTTCAAAAACACGAAATGTATAGTTTTGGCTATTATATCAAATGTTCTTATAATGACAATTTTTCAGTATATAGATCGTATACCGGAAAGGATTGCGCACTAAAATTTATGCAATTAATTAAAAAAGATTTAGAAAATATTTGTAATAAAAATACTTTTGTTAAATCTCCATTACCATTAAACGATGAAGATAAAATAAATATTAGTCAAAGTGAGTCATGTTATATTTGTAGCAACAAATTAAACGGAGATACTACAATATCATATAATTTCCACACTGGTGCTTATGAAGGAGTTGCTCATGCATTGTGCTCAAAGAAATACAAAGCACCTAATTTTGTTCCAGTATTTTTCATAATTTAAGTAATTATGATGCTCATTTTATAGTGCATGGTCTTAATTTTGATAAAGGTGATATTGAACTTATTCCTGAGAATAAGGAAAAATATATTTCGTTTTCTAAAGTTTTACAAATCAATAATAGAATTTTGAAATTAAGATTTCTTGACTCTTTTAAATTTATGTCCAGTAGTCTATAAATATAAATTAGCTCAGAACTTATTACCTAAACAATTTAATGAACTAAAATTAAAATATCCACATGAAGAAGATTTTAAACGTTTAATAAGAAAAGGTGTTTATCCATACGAATATATGACTTCATTTGATTCTTTAAAAATAACCCATCTTCCTACTCGCGATAAATTTTATAGTTCTTTAAATGATAGTCACATTACAGAAAATGATTACCTTCATACACAAGATGTATGGAATCATTTCAATTGTAAAGACATGGGTGATTATTCCGATCTTTATTTAAAAACGGATGTTTTATTACTAGCGGACATATTTGAAAATTTAGAGATGTTTGTCTTAAAACATACGGATTAGATCCTGCCCATTATTATACAGCACCTGGATTAAGTTGCTATGTTAATATTTACTAAAATTAATTTAGAGCTGTTAACAGATATCGATAAGATAACGTTTATAGCCAATAATATTCGGGGTGGTATATCGCAATGTAGTAACAGACACGCAATAGCAAATAACACATGTTTATGTCCGAATATGATTCCAGACAAACCATCTTCGTTTCTTATGTATTTAGATGCAAATAACCTATATGGTTGGGCTATGTCCCAATGTCTCCCCAACCGGTAAATTTGAATGGGTAGACATAAAGACAGACTCTTTAATGTCGCCGATGATGCTCAATATGGTTTTGACATTTTAGAAGTAGATTTAGAATATTCAAATGATTTACATAATTTTCATTCAGATTTTCCATTTTGCCCGGAAAATGTGTGTTTATAGGAAGTAGCAGAGA